>NC_092151.1:17259830-17537330 GCF_045791955.1 Oncorhynchus clarkii lewisi
ATGGTGTCCTCGATGCATGGGTGCGATGTGCCGTAGCCCCAACAAAAACTTTTCTAGTTCTAGGAGGTTGATGTGGCGTTCTATTGGAGGCCACACACATACGATTACCCGAGCTTGTCATGTTCCGCTCCATTCTGAGGACACCCAGACGCGTGAGATGAGTCACCAGTCGGGTCATGTGTACGATCGCCAGCTCTACTGATGGGGTGAGAACCAGCAGAAGGTCCATGTATGCCAGAACCCTGACTTCCTGGCGATGCAGCGGTTCTATTGCCGCCTCCACGCATTTGGAAAAGACGCGAGGTGCTAGGACGTATCTTGTGTACTCGTATGCCACTCCTTGGAAAGCAAAGCTCAGAAATTTCCTGTGATGCCGAGGCAACGGCACATGGAAGTACATGTGTCTCCAGTTGATGCTCGTGCAGAAGTCGCCCTGCTGGATATGCTCCAGAACGCGCTTTGTCGTGATCATGCAGAAAAGTCAGACTTGTTTAAGGCCCACAGATCCAGAATTGGTCTCACACCACCCTGCCTTCTTTGGCATGAGAAAATAGGGTGAGTAGTGCCCGTTGTTTCTCTGCTCTTGGGGAACTACTGTTACCGCCTCCTTCACCAGAAGCTCTGCAATTTCCTTGCTCAGACCTGTAACCTTCTCTGGTTACGTCATCACCGTTTCTACAACAAAAGGTGGAACAAAATTGAATGGCATAACCTTGCCTCAGCGTCCGATCTAACCAGGTGGGCAGAGGACAGATTTAACACCACTCCCAATAATTATCTGAAAGCAGGAGAGCGCAAAGTCGAGGAGCGTTCAGTAGAAACAGTCTGTAGTCCTCTATGGCCCTGTCGGTCGCGGCCCATTGGACGTTGACACAGCCCATGGGGACCCCCTTGAAAGGGAAAGGATACCGTGTTACCTTTTGTGTGAACTGGAGGCGTCTGAGTGATGGTTACATCCGTAACCCAAGCGTTTGAGCCTGTCGAGAACACAGTGTGTGTGGGCCCAATGCCCATACTTGGCATGATTGGAAGTGGAACCTGTAGTGCAGGGGCCGTATGTGGTAACAAAGACACTGTTTTACTATACCTGGAAGGGTAATCACCATTGACCGCACTCCTGAGGGGGTCGTGGTGAGTGAGGGACAAACCCGCTCTACCCCTGCATCTGTGTGCATGAGAGGACCAGCTACAGCACTAGACGTGGAGTGAGGTAAGGCGGTGGCAAGCCTTCTTCTGAGCCGTAACCAAAAGAGAGGAAGGAACGTCATCATCTCTGGAAGAGCCCTCAGAACCTGAGAGTGAGTATAAAACGCTTGAGGGGACATGCACACTGAAAAATGCCAAGTGTTTCCGCCGCACCTTGGAGGACAGCAGGGCGCAGCTGTGGGCCCAAGCAAACAAATCACATGTGAGTCCATGAGTTCATCTGACTCTGGGGAAGTAGATAAAGGGCCTCATTGCCAAAATTCTGAAGTATCCTTTTAAAAGAGCTTTTGGTGGTGGCTTCTTGCTCATGATATATGACGCCGTGACTGGATCAATTTGGCAGGATCGTCTTGAGACTTATCTTGTCATGCAATTCCTCAGACAAATCTTCAGTCACGCTGAAGAAAGTGGGAGGCTGAGTGTAGAGACACGCTCCTATATATATAGGGGGAGCTGTACTCCCGTTGGCTGGAGCGTGTGCATAATTATTTTGTCAGGCTATTGGCTGCCTAGGCAGTGGGCTAGACCATGAGCAGCAAAGCCCCACGATATAGAACAAGCTGTTAGCACATAATGAACATGGATATTAGCGTCAGTGTAATTGGTGTGCCAGGTCAGTGCAAGCGTTTGATGTGGACATGCGAGAGGATGACAGCACTGCAACTGGACAGGAAGTGCAGGACAAATTTCCATCAGTGTCTTACTAATGGCTTTTTCTGATATCAGGCATAGCATTGGTGTTTATCCTTAACATGAAACAGCTACAGTACATTAGCAGGCTTCATTTACATAAGTGAAACGTTTGTGTGTATGTGTGCGTGTCTATCTACTAATTAGGAAGACTTCCCGCTTGACAACAAAACTTTAGTCACCTGTTCTCATTCTGTACAATGGATTAAAGTGAGCTAAAATAAATCAATCTCTGCCTTTTTTGTTGAGTGCTTCAACTTCTTTCTGCCTCGAATGAGTCCTTTTGGAAGTTTTTCTTGGTAAGCCCATCTCATCCCTCTACCAATAACTCGACTGTAGTCAGTGATAACAGGATGTTTTCCACTACTGCATAGGAGGTTTAAAGGTTTATGTGTGTGTGCACATCTCAGTCACCATATCTCAACCCAATTGAACATTTATGGGAGACTCTGCGATAGCGTTTTCCACCACCATCAACAAAACACCAAATTATGGAATTTCTTGTTGCAGAATTGTGTCACATCCCTCCAATACAGTTCCAGACACTTGTAGAATCTATGCCAAGGCTCATTGAAGCAGCTCTGGCGGCTCGTGGTCCAACACCCTATTAAGACGCTTTCTGTTGGTTTTTCTTTTCTTTTGGCAGTTACCTGTATATTTCATGCACACGAAAGGTTTATCTTACAAGTACACCTTTTCACCTGTGTTTACTGAGCTTACACTGACCCTCCATATATTAGTTGAGTATAGCTCCATCTTCTGGGCATATGCTATGCACAGCACTTCAGGTAGGGTTTACAGGGACTTAGGGCCACAGGGAATGTTTTGTTTCCACAAGAATCACACAAATGCCCTTAGGTTCCCTCATACTGGCAGGCCTATTTTATTTTAGGTTTTCAATAAACCGTCCAAATGATTACCAATGATGAAATACATATCAATGTTTTCTCCCCATCTCATTCATATTGCTTAAATAACAACACCACACGCCATGAAAGTGAAACCAAGCTATACAAAATCATTATAGTACCCATGCAGTGCGATACCATTAAAATTCTTTAAAAATAATATATACAAATAATCAAAATCATTCATTACAAAAAAGCATGTCAGGTTCCACATGTCTCCTCACATCTGCTCTCCTTCAGTGCAGGATGTGATGGTCATCAGCTGATGTTTACAAGGTACTGAGAAACTCTTTGACCTGGATGACAAGCACATAACAAGCTGTTAGCACATCATGAATAATGATATTAATGTGAGTGTAATTAGTGCTTCAGGTCAGTGCAAGTGTTTGATGTGGATACAATATGGAGCAAAGCTTAGACGTGCGAGAGGATGACAGTACTACCACTGGACAGGAAGTGCAGGAACAATTTACCTCAATGTGTGTGTGTGTGTGTTTTACTAATGGCTTTTTTGATATCAGTTGTAGCATCTGTGTTTACCCTCAACATTCAATGGCTACATTAGCAGCTCTTCAGGCCTCATTTCCATAAATTAAACGTTGAGTGTGTGTGTGTCTGGTTGCGTATCTTTATCAACATCCCTCTACTAATAATTTCACTGTAGTCAGTGATAACAGGATGTTTTTCACTACTGCCCTCCAAACAGCATGTTTCAAAAATACCAGCTAAATATAGTCACATCTAGATACTTCTGAAAGACACTGCTGCATTAAAAATAAGTACCAATTCCCATGAAAAACAAATGGGCTGTATTCTTACCTTTTCCACCATGTCCGCACCCTTGACCTGGTCAACTTTGAAATCTTCGTTAACATCTAGCGTCAGAATGGGCACGTTATTCAAATACTTATACTCCATGCTGTGGGTCAGGGCCAAGAGGGAATGGGACATACGGTTAGTGACAACAACGCAAGACACACACACACACACACACACACACACACACACACACACACACACACACACACACACACACACACACACACACACACACTGCTTATGCAATAAACTACATATTTTTTTACTCAGGTCAAGCTTCTTAATGGTTGTTTCCTTGTTATTTAAAGGTTATTTCCTTTAAAGCCTGGATCTGCAGTTGCTTTTCACAACAGAAGCTGCTTGTGTTGAGAGAGAAAAAATAGAGTTTGATGGAAAAACAGCTTTTTGGCCCAGCCCTACTTTATTTCTTCACTCTCACAACAAAAGCATTGGTGCAGCTTCTGTTGTGAAAAACAACTGCGGATCTGAGCCCTGATCTGCAGTTTCTTTTCCCCACAGAAGCCGCCCCACTGCTTGTGTTGTGAGAGATAAATTTTTTTGTTTGAGAGAAAACATGTGGGTTTTGTCCAGCCATAGCCGCTGGACTGGGCTTGGGGAAAGGTGCGTTTTTGCGCTAAACCCCACCCACTCTAATGACCTTCATTGTCCCTCATATCCCCAAGCCAGCCCAGCGGCTATGGCTGGGCCAAAACCAATGCTTTTGTTCAAACTCTCACAACACAAGCAGTGGGGAGGCTTCTGTTGTAAAAAGCAACTGAGGGTTTAAGCAGAAATGGCTTTGTAAGGGAAGACATCCATCTTTGTAAGGAAATTCATAGCTCACAATAGACCTCAGAAACAAGCCTGTTTCCTGTCTCGTCCACATTAATCACACTTCCACCCAAATGCATGAAGTCTGGTGGACCAAAACATCAAACTTGGCCTTCGCTAGCCAATAGAGATGAATTGGTTTAATCTACCAGCCAATCATGTCCCATAGCACCTTCCCCCTAACCCTCCCCCGTACACTAGCACACCACAAGCACAGAGCCACGACTCAGTCCTGTGATTCCCTCAAATTAAATGAGTGTGTGTGGCTCTGTGCTTTACTCACTAGATCACTCCCATAGAATTTTATGGTCACTTCCACTAAGGCCAACTTTGAGTGGTTGATATCCCAGTCTTACATGTGATGTGCGCAATGGATACGAGGTTACATCCATCTATAAAATGTAAAGGTTTAAGCTTTTTATTTAATGCTCCTACACACACATGCGTAGACACACATCCCTGCCTCAACCCACTCCCTTCCTCCCTCACAATACCAACACTCCCTTCCTCCCTCACAATACCATCAACACTCCCTCCCTTACAATACCACCAACAGTCCCTCCCTTCCTCCCTCCCTCCCTCCCTCTCACCACATGGTTTTGTGCTGCAGCCAGCTCTCGTGTTTGAAGTGAAGTTTCTCCAGGTACTCCAGTGGAATGCCCTGCTCCTCCTCTCTGCCTCTCCGATGCAGCCTCTCCATGCATCTCTACACACACACACAAGAACCAGTGTAATTACATTTTTACCACACAGGTATAAGTGTACCTTAATTTAATGTTGTTTTTTTTCTTTTTAGCATGAGGTGTATTCCAGTAAGTTAAAAAACAATATATACTATATTGTACTATATACACTATATAATCGACTACAATGTCATTTAAATGTTTTGTACGGTAAGTTCCTGATGAACATGTAGTGAGGTCAAATTAGTTGCTGACCTCTGGTGCGGCTCGGAGGTAGATGATGCCATCCAGCTCGATGTGTTTTCCAAACTGTTTATGGAGCCAGCCATGCCAGTCCTGGTAGATGGACCACTCTGTCTCGTTCAGACACTCACTCTCATACAGGTTTGCCGCAAAGATGTACCTGGAAACAGACCCAACAACAACAAAAATGTACCTGATTTCCCGTAGAGCATGGCGCTTGCAATGTCAGGGTTGTGGGTTCGATTCCCACGGGGGACCAGTATGAAAAAGGTAAGAAAATGTATGCACTCACTACAGTAAGTTTCTCTTGATACGAGCATCTGCTAAATGACTGAAATGAAACCGACACAACAACAACAAATCTGTTTCTGGACACAGACACAACAAAGCTGTTCCTGGACACAGACACAACAAATCTGTTTCTGGACACAGACACAACAAAGCTGTTCCTGGACACAGACACAACAAAGCTGTTCCTGGACACAGACACAACAACAACAAAGCAGTTCCTGGACACAGACAACAACAACAACAACAAAGCTGTTCCTGGACACAGACACAACAACAACAAAGCTGTTCCTGGACACAGACACAATAACAACAAAGATGTTCCTGGACACAGACACAACAACAACAAAGCTGTTCCTGGACACAGACACAATAACAACAAAGCTATTCCTGGACACAGACACAACAACAACAAAGCTGTTCCTGGACACAGACACAACAACAACAAAGCTGTTCCTGGACACAGACACAACAACAACAAAGCTGTTCCTGGACACAGACACAACAACAACAAAGATGTTCCTGGACACAGACACAACAACAACAAAGCTGTTCCTGGACACAGACACAATAACAACAAAGCAGTTCCTGGACACAGACAACAACAACAACAACAAAGCTGTTCCTGGACACAGACACAACAACAACAAAGCTGTTCCTGGACACAGACACAACAACAACAAAGATGTTCCTGGACACAGACACAACAACAACAAAGCTGTTCCTGGACACAGACACAATAACAACAAAGCTATTCCTGGACACAGACACAACAAAGCTGTTCCTGGACACAGACACAACAACAACAAAGCTGTTCCTGGACACAGACACAACAACAACAAAGCTGTTCCTGGACACAGACACAACAACAACAAAGCTGTTCCTGGACACAGACACAACAACAACAAAGATGTTCCTGGACACAGACACAACAACAACAAATCTGTTTCTGGACACAGACACAACAACAACAAATCTGTTTCTGGACACAGACACAACAAAGATGTTCCTGGACACAGAAACAACAACAACAAAGCTGTTCCTGGACACAGACACAACAACAACAAAGCTGTTCCTGGACACAGACACAACAACAACAAAGCTGTTCCTGGACACAGACACAACAACAACAAAGCTGTTCCTGGACACAGACACAACAACAACAAAGCTGTTCCTGGACACAGACACACCAACAAAGCTGTTCCTGGACACAGACAACAACAACAAAGGACAGATGAGAGGGGTGTGCTTAGAAGCAATGTTAGAGAACTATTTCCTTGGAAAACCCTATCCTTGGTATCATATCTTAGACCCTATCCTTGGCATCCAATCGAAGATGACATGTAACGTTACCAAGGTTGACTTTCCTGGTGAGATGTCCTGTTCATCCATACCTGTCACTGTAGACGGAGCGCTCAAAGAACTGCACAGGGTTCTCTGCCTCTCTGAGCTTCCCATTGGTGGATTTCATCTGGGCGCGGACCCTGCTCATGCAAGCGTAGGTCTGGAAGGTGTAGGCCCATCTCTCTGGCTTCTCATACATCATCTGCAGCATGTTACTACCACTCTTCTGGGACATGGTCAGCTCCTGGGACAAAGAGGGGAAGGTGGGTTTAATACTGTGGCTAATAGAGATACAGTACCATTAAATGTACTGTATACCCTTGCACATCAAATAATACCAAACACAGAAATACCACAGCAGTACAGTTATAATCAAAGAGTTATCACAGATATATTGTATTGTGTGTGTGTGTGTGTATATTCTGTAGCATCGCGCTGTAGGCTAACCACTACTGAGTGAACAGAGAGTGGTGCAAGGCTCTGTGTGTGTGTGTGTGTGTGTGTTTATCACAGGAGGTTGGTGGCACCTTTATTCGGGAGAAAGGGCTTGTGGTAATGGCTGAAGCGGAATAAGTGGAAGGGTATCAAATACATTGAACAAATGGTTTCCATGTGTTGAATCCTTTCCATTTACACCGTTCCAGCAATTATTATGAGCCGTCCTCCCCTCAGCAGCCTCCAGTGGTGTGTATGTGTGTGTGTGGTTGGTTAGGTGGTCCAATCTGACCACAGGATACGAAATGTGTTTCCAGTTTGGTCACTGCACACATAACTCATCATTCAAAACCTCTCTTCAATTTCGGCATGGGTGTGGTCAGTGTAGAAATTAAGTAGCAATTTCCAGTGGTGGATAAAGTACTCAATTGTCATACTTCAGTAAAAGTAAAGATACCTTAATAGAAAATGACTCAAGTAAAAGAGAAAGTCACCCAGTAAAATACTACTTGAGAAAAAGTCTAAAAGTATTTGGTTTTAAACATAGAATTTTGATACTTAACTATGTAATTGCTAAAATATTATACTTAAAACTATAAGTAAAAGTATAAATAATTTCAAATTCCTTATATTAAGCAAGCCAGATGGCACCATTTCTAGTTTTTTATTTATTTACGAATAGGCAGTGGCACACTCCAACATAATTTACAAACGAAGCATGTGTGTTTAGCGAGTCAGCCAGATCAGAGGCAGTAGGGATGACCAGGGATGTTCTCTTGATAAGTGCATGAATTTGACAATTTTTCTGTCCTGCAAAGCATTCAAAATGCAACGAGTACTTTTAGGTGTCAGGGAAAATGTATGTAGTAAAAAGTACATAATTTTAATTAGGAATGTTGTAAAGTAAAAGTTGTCAAAAATATAAATAGTAAAGTAAAGTACAGATACCCCAAAAAACAACTTCAGAAGTACTTTAAAATATATTTTACTTAAGTACTTTACACCACTGGCATTTCTCAATGAAAACATCCAAAGGTAGCGTGTCTGATTCTAATGGTGGTGGGAGAGTGTTGGGGATGGGCATAGTACTTATTCACCATGTGGTGTAACAATAATGTCAGAATACCTCTTGATATTACAGTGGACAAACCCAGCTGACTATGTAGAGTGAGGAACTGAAATAGTCGGACAGACATATTTGACATGATTGAACTGAAGATTGCGGTGGGGTGATGTATGTTGGGTGGGGCAGCTAGGGTGTAGTGGTGATCAGTAGTGGTGCCCTGCCCCGTCGCCATACTCAGCTGTTCAGGGTGGGGGCCATCTTTCCCCTGGGTGTCTATTCGAACAGACACTGACCAGTGCAGAGTGGAACAGATGGCAGCTGCTGTATTATTCTAAACACAGCACATACTGTACACACACACTAGACTAGGACAGTATGTACCGTATACAGGGGGATTTAGAATACCGTAAAAAAAAAAAAATTAAATACAAATTTACAATAATTGGCTGTGGGGTTGCGTGCTATGCCAACGCTTAGAACTAACTATAAGTTAAAGTTGCACCACCAATTCCTTGTTGCTAAAACTCAAATAGTTAGCCGAATTTCAGTTTATGTGACAAAATAAGATAGTGTAGAGGAATCATTGTACCATCCAAACCGCTGTGAAATATACTTTCAATAACCAATAATATTGTTGTTTCAGCTGTTTGAAGCTGGTGTACAAACCAGAGAGTAAAAGATACAAAAACAAAACTTAAGAATGGGGAGTATAGAAATAGCGCACATAGAACAGATCTACCGCTTCTTAGACTTGCTTTCAAGTAGAATAATAGGTCTATAACTCATATTTCCATGTGAATTTGGTCAGGTCACCCAAAAAGTTACATATTGCCACTTTAACTATCTACGATGTGCCAAATAAATTATCTCCAGCTCAGGAATCCAGCTATGCACTTGGTTTGCTAACTTGCTAGATATGTGGCTAGCTTGCAAGATCACACTTCTAGGTTACAGCAGAGAATCTGCCCACGGTAAATAAATACATTTACATTAACATCTCGATACCCCCAACCCAAACACACACACTCACTCTCAATGCACACTGTCATACTAAGGGCAGGCATGACACAGAGCTGTCTATCATGCCACAGAGCTATCACACACACAGAAAAATATGTATCGACACAACATTTACATTTTAAATATCCGTACACCAGGGGTAGGCAACCCTGGTTCTGGAGTGACGCAGGCACTTCATTTTTTTATTTAACTGACAAGGGAAGACCACAACTGTTAAATTTACTGTTGAACTGTTGAATCATTAAACTGATCAATGAGCCCAGTTGGTCAGGTGTGGTGCCTAGTTAGAACAATACCCTGCATTACCTGTGGCACTCCGGGAAGAGGTTTGCTTACCCCTGCCATACACCCTGACTAGATCCTTACTAGCAGCTGTCCCATTATGACAACATTCAGGGTTCCTCTCTGACTGGTTTCATCAGTTCATTCCTCCAGGGATTAATGTTATCTAGGTTACGTTCAAAATGGCACCCTATTCCCTAAATAGTACACTACTTACACGACTACAGCACTATGGGCCCTGGTCAAAAGTAGAGCACTACATAGGGAATAGGGTGCCATTTGGGACGCATACCCAATCTAATTTCTGATGAATTCCTGGTGTTAGTAACTGGATAGAACTTTAAACCACTAGGGAGAGAGCGGATAAGTAACACTCTCTTCCACTTATCTATAGGTCAGAAATATTCAGCCCTGATCCAGACATGTATGCATGAGACATGCAAGTAGTGGCCAATCTTACCATCTGAAGTTGAACTCTTTGCATGGGTTAGTATGTATACCGTCTGTGTGTGTTCATTAATCACAGGTCAAAAGTTCGGTCAGATAAGCAAGCATACAGTACCTCAAACTCGCTGTGTTGTGTTTGTACATTGCACCACCTGGCGATGGGTTCGGGCACTACTTCCCAGTCTTTGCTCTGCTCTTCCAGGAGGCGCACGAATGTAGATTTGCCCGCCGCTGCGGAAATGATACTGAAGTCAGTTTCCATTTCTCCGACTGCTATACAATTTCAAGTTCAACCATATCAATATCTATTTACAATCTTTAAGGACATTTCAGTTGAAAATAA
This sequence comes from Oncorhynchus clarkii lewisi, assembly GCF_045791955.1. NCBI lineage: Eukaryota > Metazoa > Chordata > Actinopteri > Salmoniformes > Salmonidae > Oncorhynchus > Oncorhynchus clarkii. The sequence goes on from NC_092151.1 coordinate 17,270,436, forward strand.
CTACAGTATTGTGACTACATCTCTCACTAGAATAACACGGAAGCCTTGGTGCGTGACATTAAACACATTGTCATAGTCATTTTATTTTAACCTTTACTTATCCTGCGCATCAGCTAGCTAACGTTACATTATTTTATTTAATCAACGCTTAGCGACAAGGCACGCTCTATGGTTAAACGTTTTAGTTACGAGCTAGCTAGGGACAGTATAGCAATTGTATTACTTTTAGCAATCCTACATCCAAGTTGGTGACCAGTTTAAACTAGCGTTACTTACCAATGTTGCCTTCTATTGAAATTCGTTTAGTCTTGTCCATAGTGTCGTTTAAGAGACTAGAACCTGCTCTCTTCGGCGGCGTGGGGGACATATTTTTATTTGATTTTTTAGATATGTGGTATATTTGTCTTGAACTCGAAGGTTTCGTTTCAGCTGTCTGGACTGTAGTATCTTCAATTCAGATGCAATTGGTTCAGATGGCGCGTTGTGGCTGAAACTGGCGGCAACAGCTTAGTCACACTGTAAGCAGCCTATCATGGGAGTTTCCTCAAGTCTGTGGTAGGAAGGAGATCGCCCCACCTACTATTTTACTGTTTGTTGTACCACTGGTTATAACGACCCTATTCAACAGATTTTATTTAACCTTTATTTAACCAGGTAGGCTAGTTGCAACTGCGACCTGGCCAAGATAAAGCATAGCAGTGTGAACAGACAACACAGTTACACATGGAGTAAACAAGTCAATAACACAGTGGAAAAAAATAGTCTATATACATTGTGTGCAAAAGGCATGAGGTAGGCAAATAATTACAATTTTGCAGATTAACACTGGAGTGATAAATGATCAAATGGTCAAGTACAGGTAGAGATACTGGTGTGCAAAAGAGCAGAAAAATAAATATAAACAGTATGGAGATGAGGTAGGGATCGGTTAGCTGCTCAGATAGCAGATGTTTGAAGTTGGTGAGGGAGATAAAAGTCTCCAACTTCAGCGATTTTTGCAATTCGTTCCAGTCACAGGCAGCAGAGAACTGGAACGAAATGAGGTGTTGGCTTTAGGGATGACCAGTGAGATACACCTGCTGGAGCAGGTTGATCAATATGATTTGATCAACACGAGCCATAAACTACATGATACTATAGGTCTACATTCTTCTCCAGAGAAGTGAGACTCAAGACAATCTGTTTAGGCTACTTTATTTCCCACAAAATGTAGACAAAGATAATCTGGTCAAAGAACACATTTATTTCCATCATAAACAGCATTCAGTATTGTACAGTTCAGTAACTTTCATCACCCTTAGCCAATTCATATTTACAACTCAGTCATCAGAATATACTCTTACAGCAAGGGGAATATACAGACAGGGGACCAAATTTTGCATGTGATGAACAAGCATTTTCTTGTTCTCAGAGAAGCATGGCAGATGGCTTTGTTACTTTACCACCTTCTGATCAACACAATCATGTTAATTTTCTAAAGCTGTGTCAAAATAACACATTGATATAAGAAGGAAATATGACATGGTGTAAAAGGGGGAAAAGAAACAACCTCTAAAAAGAGACCTAATAACATTCTTTAATATAGACTTTCCAGCTACCAAAATATGATATCAAAGCAAAATCCTGTCATTGTTGTATTTACAGTATGGATTTCATAGCAGAAGTTAGTTGTATCTCCATATCAAATCTTCCTGAAAAGATAGTATAAAATGGCATTTAAATATATTCCATTGTACTCATGTCTTACTGCATACTATAGTAGTAGGTCTACAGTTAAGTCCTATAACAGCAACGTGTCTCTGTACCAATATCTATCACTTTAAAACACCACTACCTCTGAATAACACACACAGAAAGAAAAGCATTTGCTCCCATCTGTATGAATGGAAAATAGTAAATTGTTTATACTTTGAAGAGTGGCATGACCATTATTGCATAGTAAACATTTTCATTTTGGATTCCATCCCTTTGCAGCACAGCAATACATTACTCAACAGAACTTACAAAAGGCATAGGAAATCACACTATTGAAAGAAGCATACGCTGATAGCACTGAATGTGCTGTTATAGTTTACTACGTGGCTCATCACTTTAGTAACATTATATGGGAAAATAATGCAACAGAGCCTAAATGACGTAGTTCAGTAGTTTCTAAAGAGACAGCATATTTGCCGTAAAGGAAAAACATTCAGGCAAAGAGGTCAGGAAACTGTTCAAAGTGCTTCATGGCTGGTAAGACAAAGGGCAAGGGAACACCCCATCTTTGTTTATAAAAGTACAGTAACTATGGTAGCCTGAGTACCAGTCTGTTTGTGCTATCATGCCAACTCTCGGTCACTGATTGTCATGCCGAACCCGTTTGACTTGACAATGACAGCAATGGAGAAGGCAAGAGCACAAACAGATCTGGGACAAGGCAATAACTATGGTGCTCTTGGCCCCAAAGACAATATTTTACTTGTATACTGTATGTGGCCCATCAAATACAGCTTTTGCCATTACTGGTATTGTAACAGTTTAAACTACTGTAGTCGTATCTAGACCTGACTTGAAAACAGACAAAAAAAATGACCATATGTTGAGGCAACTTAAAACAAGGACCCAAACCTCAGATCTAAATTTCTCCATTCATATTAAAGATTCTCTTTTATAGCTACATAAAAGTAACACTACAATGGGAATCTCAGAAAGCCAGTGAGGGCAAATATTCCCTTTGTAGCCACGAGAATGTGCACTTCTTTTGTTGTTCTGTGGGAGAGTGAGTGTGAACTAGCCTCGTACTACCATCCTGAACTCGCAAGCTTACATAAATATGTTTGCCTTCACTGACGTATTTATGTAGGCTCACAAGCTGAGGATGGTAGTACGAGGCTAAGCATGAACCATAAATCAGGCACTTCGAAATATCAACACTGTTTGATGGATTATACCAACTCTGTTTACAGTTTATCAATGGATGTTTGATGGGTTATATATCAACTCTTGTTTGGCGAGTTATGTGAACTCTATTGGGGTTTTGGTTAGCCCACAAGCCATTTAATCCAGTCATCTTATTATACCAAGACTAGGCAATGGAGTCATTTCTTCAACCTAATGTAAGGAGTTTTGTTGCAGTTATCACCAATGTGACCAATATGCTAAAATATTTGTACAATAATTATGTAGTCCTTTATTTCTTACATAGCCTATATGTATGAAGGTGCCAACTATAGTGGTAGGTTTCATAGAAGCATCTGATAAATATACACCAAATAGAGGAAGCTAATAAATACCAGTGATTTCAGTTTTGGGGATCGGTCCAAATGAATGCAACCATAATGAGCACATACCAGCTCAGACAGTAGTATAGTATTCCCTCATAGTCTAACCCCATTGCCTATGACAGTGTAAGACTCTTCCTTACTTACCTGGCTTTCTTGAGAACATTTCCCCAAAGTTAGCGTATGCTGTATACACAGCCAGTGCAGGGCAGGGTAGAAGGGACATCTGTGCAAAAATAATAGTAGACTACCATAGAGTTAAAAGGATAAGTCAGTCTGGGTTTATCGGTCCTTGGTGGTCAGTTTATCAATCAGCTCCTGGAGTGGCACCAACTCCTTCCTGTCAATCAAGTTAAACTCCTGAAGGAGACAGAGGAAGACCTGGATTAAAGCAGGCGATTGCTATAGATTGGCAATGGATACATTGTAGATTGTAAAGCACTTTGAACATCTGGAAAAGCTCTACATAAACCCAATCAAGTGTTACCATCTTTATGTCTCAGTCCTGCCGTAAAAAGGGTCATTGCCTCTAGTTCTTAGTCGCATACACTGAGGATAGCCTGGCTGCCACTGTTTGAGTCAACATCAAATGAGCTAGCTGAAGCAGATATAAAAAGACTGGGAACCAGGTATTTCCATCTTTAACTTTTAAATGTAGCCTTGCCAGAACTACACCATTCCCAATAAGGGGTAGGCCTACTGCTGAAATAATAGCCTTGGGAACCAGACTACATTGATAGTGGGCTCCGGTCCAGCACCTGAACAAAGAAGATGAAGTGTTTGAAGGAGGTGTTGAGGTGGGCCTCCTCCTGCAGCTGCATCACAGAGTCAAAGTGTTGGTGGTAGATGTGGGCGTAGACCCTGAACAGGCGTTTCAGGATGGTCTTGGCCACAGACATAAAGTTCCGTCTGAACGGGACACCTTGAGTGCAAAGGTACAAAGTATATAGATTTATCAGGGTATAAAACAACTAAAGACAAATGATGGTGTCGCTTCACTGGAAATGCAATAAAGACATGGTTATGGCGAAACATGATGGACATGAACTCATACCTATCTTAGATGGAAAGAGTGTCTCATCATCGAGCTGGTCCTGCACCCAGGTCATTAGGTAATCAATGTACTTGGGAGCTGAGCATTTGATCGGTTTCTTGATGTTGGTTCCATCTGCCCAATGATACTCATATCTACACACAAAAAAAGTTACATGAATAGCAATGTATTATTATGACATAGGCAGAAAGGCAAGCAAGTCCACACACCCACACTTACTTAGGCCCAGCAGACATGACAGGACAGCTCTCTTCAGTGCAGAAGTCTGTTATGGTGCCATAAAGCATGTTGATCTGGTTGAAGAAATCTACAGCTGTGGACGTAAAGAAATAACAAGGACATGTGGCATTATGAGGAGCATGTGAGCTGAGCTCCAGAGCATTTATATCCTCCAGACAACATTCATATAGAAGAAAATAAAAGTTAGTGTGGTATCTCAGATCTAGTGTATTGGCAGACATAGGGGACACAATAGCCCGCTCACAATCATTCAGCCCTCCAGAGTCGCCTCTCCCGATTAGCAGACTACTAGAAATTAAATATTGCTCAGTGCCCCTGATTAGCTTGAGACGCCCATGCATCCCTCTCTCAAACACACATGACCTACGATGCACATTGAAGTCAGTAGAAGAGCAAAGCTCTGAACGTTCCACCTGTCAAACCATCATCGCCTACTATACTGAGACATGAGAAATAGCAAATTGGACGTCCTTTTGCTAATCTCACAGCAGAAACTCAGACAGCTTGTCCGCTGAATGACTGGGTTAGGTCATCAGTGTGTGCCAGAGGAAGTGAGACATCCGCTGGATGAGTCATCCGTCTTGGTGGAAAACCAGAGACAGCAAAGAAAGCACCGACAGGGGTGGACAATCATCTCTGTTTAACATTCAATGTAGTTTCTGGTCTGGAGTTTGTTAAAATTCTTCCCAGATACTAGGCCCAATTCTTCACTGGAAATTAACTCCTCAGCCTTGCAGACTGCTATTGAAAATGAGTAGAAACTTATCAGGGGATCAAGACTTGACACTATGTTAGTGGTGTTAAGGGGATAGAGAAGTGGATGTGTTCCTTACTGTTAACTGCCACCCACTCGTTTAAGTCTTCCCCATCGGGTAGCATGACAGCCATGCGCAAGTTCCCACTGCCCAGAGTCGCCTCGGCATGTTTCAGCAGCTCATACTGATGAGATCCCTCCGGGATGTTCTTCTTTGGCTTGAAGGTCTTGGACGACCGATTGCCACTGTGGGAGAAATTAGAATGGAAAGACAATGAACTGGACTAAGTGTGTGTTTGAAGTTATAAAATGTCACATGCACACAAGCACAGTGAAACACCTTTCCTGCTAGCTCCAACCCCAACAATACAGTAGTCAATAACAATGTAATACTAAAACGAACGGAAGCTAGAACAAAAATATATAACACAATATATAAAAAATAAGAACAAGATATAGTAAGCAAGCATTCTATATACAGGGTCAGTTCAAATACCATATTTACAATGTCTAGGGATACTGAATCGATAGAGGTAGATATATATATATATATATATATAGGGATAAGGTGACTAGGCATCAGGATATGATGTTTGTATGTGAGTGGGTGTGCATGCGTGTAAAGTCAGTATAAATATATGTGCATATTATGTATGTATGAGCAAATGGTTGAGTTGGTGTTTGTATGTGTGTTGGTGTGTCAGTGTGCAGCCCTGTGAGTGTTCATAGAGACTGCAAAATAAGAATAAAATACAAGGGTCAACTCAGATAGTCCGTGTAGCCATTTTGTTAGCTAACGTTACTTGTGTGTGTCAGGCAGGGAGATAAGGGAAGTGAAATAGGGAGTGATACAGTAGGCTACTAATTTCTTTAAAATAAAGAAATTGTTACACAATAGAAGAGCATATAATATGTTGTTCAACAAAAGCTGACCTCACACACCCTCTGAAAAAAATGCAACGGCCAAAGTAATTTTTGATAGTCAGCTAGTAACGTTAATTTGGTTAAGAATTGAACTTACTCCAGTGTTTGACAATGTTATGTCAAAGAAAAAGCACTGATTGCAAAACGTATCTTTTCAGTCATAGCAAACTAGATAAGCTACGTAGCTAGCTAACAACTAAGGCCCATTTGCTTGCATGTACTGTATGTAACGTTAGTTCGCTGGTTACCGTGATGCCACACATTTGCTAATTATTTAGAGAGACAGTCATAGCAAATTTAGCCAACTTTATAGCAATATATAATAATAGCTAGCTATTTGTTATAACGTTAATTAACTAGCTAGCTGAACTAGTTAGATATCGTGGCATTGAACAGTACAATTCAGCGTTCGGCTACAGACCTAGCGAAGTAGATAGTTAACTACCTAGCTAGCTATCTATCTATCCAACTAACTAACGTTACTGTACACTCCACATACACTCAGCTAGCTAGCATTTACATGTTGTAGTTAGCCTAGCTATATGTGTTAGCCAGCCGTGAAAATGTTATAGGCTATGTTAATGTTAACACGTTAGCTTGAAAAGGCAGGCACATTGAACAAAATAGTACGTGGGAGACGAATACTCACAATAGAAAGCTCATGTTTCTCTTCTTTATAACGTTAAAGTAAAGCCTTCGTAAGACCGCGGTGTAGAGAGAGTGAAGTCAAAACAAATGCTTCCAGTGCAGTGTCAGGCTTGTCAAACTGGTCCAAATTACGGACTGTTTAAGCGGACCCTGAACTAAAACTTCGTCCTACGACTAAAATGTAGCTTTGTATCAGCGAGCTCTGCAACATCTAGCTACCTAGCCAAACTATAAAGACGACCGCCCAAAACGTTTGCTTAGCTGGATGACTGACTAGCATTACTATGAGATCTGCTAAACTGCACAGCACATTTGATTACAGCAAACTTCAACGATCCCTACTTGGAAATTAATTCTCGCGATAGAATCCCATTCACGTTTCATAGTACTCTACTGTCACCAGCAGAGAGCAGTGTGGAATCGTTTTTCTCTGGACATGATGGCGCCAACAGACACAGTTGCTCTGTTTCTTGCCAGTATTTCATTTTTTGTACTTTTACCCTCAATTGGTAGTTACAGTCGAATCCCATCACTGCAACTCCTGTACGGACTCAGGAGAAGCAAAGAGAGCCATGAATCCTCCGAAACACAACCCTGCCAAGCCACACTGCTACTAGATACAGTGCTCACTTAACCCGGAAGCCAGCAGCACCAATGTATCGGAGGAAACATGACTGAAGTCATCATGCATGCGCCCAACCCGCCACAAGGAGTCACTAGCGCGATGGGACAAGGATATCCCGGCTGGCCAAACCCTCCCCTAACCCAGATGACGCTTGGCCAATTGTGCACCGATTGTGCTGGTCGCAAACCCAGGTCTGTAGTGACGCCTCAAGCACTGCGATGCATTGCCTTAGACCGCTGCGCCACTCGGGAGGAGTTACAATTTTTTCTTGTTCTATACTTTTTTCTGTCATCGACATGAGGACCTTTTGAATGTTGCGTGCACACACCACTCGGATCAACCAATCAATTCTGCTCCTCCCCACCTATAGGCAGAAAATTAAGAAGGAAGCTCTTGTGGTAAGGACTGTTCAATGTTAGTCTGACCAATCAGAATATATGCTTCAAGATTGTTTTGATCACATGGACTCTGAAATGTTCCGTGCCGCCTCTGAGAAAAGTGTCGACGTTTACACTGACTCAGTGACTGGGTTCACCGGGAAGTACATAGAGGATGTTGTTCCTACTGTGATGGTAAGAACTTATCCAAACCCAAAAACGTGGATTGATCGCAGCATTCGCAACCATCGCATTTAACCATGGCAAGGCGACTGGGAACATGGACATGTACAAACTGACCAGCTATGACCTCCGTAAGGCAAACGACAGTACAAGGTGGAGTCACAATTCAACGGCTCAGACACGAGACGCACACTGAATAAAAATATAAAAGCAACATGCAACAATTTCAGTTCATATAAAGACATCAGTCAATTGAAATCAATGCATTAGGCCTGCCCTGATCTATGGATTTCACATAGGCCCACCCACTTGGAAGCCAGATCCACCCATTGGGGAGCCAGGCCCAGCCAATCAGAATTAGTTCTTCCCCCACAAAACGTGTTCATTACAGACAGAAATACTCCTCAGCAACCCCATCCCCCTCCTCAGACGATCCCATAGGTGAAGAAGCCGGATGTGGAGGTACTGGGCTGGTATGGTCATTGGTTGTGAAGCCAGTTGGATGTACTGACAAATTCTCTAAAAATAAATCGGAGGCGGCTTATGGTAGAGAAATTAACGTTCAATTCTCCTGCAACAGCTCTGGTGGACATGCCTGCAGTCAGCATGCCAATTGCATGCTCCCTCTAAACTTGAGACATCTGTGGTATTGTGTTGTGTGACAAAACTGCACATTTTAGTGTTGCCTTATATTGTCCTCAGCACAAGGTGCACCTGTGTAAAGATCATGCTGTTTAATCCGCTTCTTGATATCCAGTGGATTAATTATCTTGGCAAAAGAGAAATGCTCACTAACAGGGATGTAAACATTTTAGAGAAATAAGCTTTTTGTGCAGATGGAATGTTTCTGGGAACTTTTATTTCAGCACATGAAAAATGGGACCAACACTTACTTGTTGCGTTTATATTTTTGTTCAGTTTATGTGGCAGGGAACCCAGACAATCACAGATGATAAATGGAAAGTCAGTCACTTCGCGGACACCGAAGCCTCTCTCCCGGTCAAGCTAAACACCTTCTTTGCCCGCTTTGAGGAAAACAATATAGAACCGCCAACGCAGGCCTCCGCCGTTCACAAGAACAGTGTGCTCTCATTTTCCATGGCTGACCTGAGTAACCCTCAGGTAACCCTTGCAAGGCTGCCGGCCCAGACGGCATCCCAAGCCGCATCCTCAGAGCATGTGCAGACCAGCTGGCTGGAGTGTTTACAGACACTCTACACATCTCTACATATCCCAGTCTGTTGTCCCCACTTACTTCAAGATGTCCACCATTGTTCCTGTAACTAGGAAAACGAAGGTAACTGAACTAAATGACGATTGCCCCGTAGCACTAACTTCTGTCATGAAGTGCTTGAGAGGCAAGTTAAGGACCATGACACCTCCATCTTAACTGGCACCCTAGACCCACTACAATTTGCCAATCTGGTCTCAGAGCATTTGGTATTGTTCTGTACGTAAATCCGAAATATTCCATTTAGTATGATATGTTTCGTTTTGTATGGTACGTTTTAATTTCTGTATGGCCATCACCAATTTCGTATGATATGTTTCGAATTACAATTTGTTTTATATGTTATGAAATTTCAAAATGTACAATATGTTATGAATTTGCAAATGTACAATATGTTACGAATTTGCAGGACATATGAAACATTGCTATTTTGCAAAACGTATGATATGTTACGAATTCTAACTAGGTGGCTAACTCTAGCTAGACTAGGGGTTAGGGGTTAGGGTTAAGATTAGGAGTTAGGTTAAAGGGTTAAGGTTAGGGGAAGGGTAAGCTAACATGTTAAGTAGTTGTAAAGTAGCTAAAAATAGTTGAAAAGTTACTAAAATGCTATAGTTGTCCATGATGAGATTCAAACTCGCTTACCCATCCACCCCGACCAACCACCCTACTTTAATTTTTACCTTAAGTAACAATCTCTCTTATGTAACCATTCAAAATGTAACATATCATACTAAATGGAGTAACTCAGATTCACGTACAGAATAATACGAAATGCTCTGAGACCAGGTTGAATTTGCATTTCGCCCCAACTGATCCACGGACGATGCAATCGCCATTGCACTGCACGCTGCCCTATCCTACCTGAACAAGGAATACCTATGTAAGAATGCTGTTTATCGAGTACAGCTCAGCCTTCAACACCATAATGCCCTCCAAGCTCATCACTAAGCTCAGGGCACTGGGTCTGTATCCGTCCCTGCGCAACTGGGTACTTGAGTTCCTGACGGGCTGACCCCAAGGGGTGAAGGTAGGCAACAACACATCCACCACGCTGATCCTCAACATCGGGGGCCCACAGGGGTGCGTGCACAGCCCCCTGCAGTACTCCTTGTTCTCCCATGACTTTGTGGCCAAGCAGGTCTTCAACTCAATCATCCAATTTGCTGATGACACAACAGTGGTATGCCTGATTACCAACAACGACGAGGCAGCCTACAGGGAGGAGGTGAGAGCCCTGGTGGAGTGGTGCCAGGAAAAAACCTCTTCCTCAAGGTCAACTAAACGAAGGAGCTGATCGTAGACAACAGGAGACAGCAGAGAGAGCGTGCCCCCATCCACATTGATGGGGCTACAGTGGAGAGAGTCAAAAAGTGATGACGTGCAGGAGCTTGCAGGGATTTTTAGTCTTGCATGATGTCTACTTTGATGCCAATTAGCATTTTTAAATCTGTGAGTAAATAGAGCCGAACATATTTATAAAAGTCACTTTGTCCGAGAGAGATTTACATGGTTATCAAAATATCATGCCGATGTAAGTCTACACAAAACACAGCCCTTATTTGAAGTGTTTCTAAAATTCCCTATGGGGAAAATGAATGGTGGAAAAAACATTGGAACCATTTCCCTGTTTGATCGGTAGGTTTTATGGGTATTATGACACCTCCAATGTGGGGCTCTATAAGGGATCATAGCTATCACCTGGATTCACATGGGCTGCATTCCAAACACTTAAAAGACACCCTATCCCCTTTTTAAATGGAACCTTGCCCGGAAATTCGTCACTCGTTCATCCCGCGATGATTGTGTTTTCAGCCACCGGTGGCTTGTGGGTGCTTTATATGGGCTACAGTCAATTATGATTGCATGTCTAATTATACTAACTATATAATTATTAATAGACGCCTACTGTATGATAGCTAGAAAATTAATTAGCTAACTAACGTTAGCCTGCCTAGCTACTTCTGAAGAAGGAAAATGTTTTCTTTCTACAATTTCCAAAAGCTAACCCAACAAAAACATAATTACTTTAAGGAGACGTGTTTTTGCATTAGTAACACAGTTTTTTACTTTTTACTTTTTTTTTTTACTTACACTTGTATGTTTACTCCATATTGAAGTTTTTAGTTTTGGCGGACTTTTCTTAGTGGATGTACAATCATTGCGTATTGAGTTATGGGGCGTTTCAGGCCCCAAAGTGAACATAATTGTACACTCGCAAACTCCATTAAAAACTAGGGCTGAGGGGCTTACGTTGCAAACTTCCCTTGCTTGGCTAATCATTTGGACCGACGACAAATATGGCCGCGGGATTCCACCAAGGGTATAGTGCTGAGGGTTTAGGGCCGAGGGCTGTCTACTTTGAGTTTGAAACGCAGCCCTGGTCAGTCTATGTCATGGAAAGAGCAGGTGTTTATAAAGTTCTATATACTCAGTATAGATGTTATCGCAGTGCAGCGAAACGCTTGTGTTTCTAGCTCTAAGAGTGCAGTAATACCTAGCAATATAAAATAATACACACATAATCCAAAAAGTTAAAAGAAAGACATTAAGAAATAACAGAACAAGCAATGTCAGAGTATAGAATATAAATAAATATATATATATATTATATTATATATATATATATACAGTACCAGTAAAACATTTGGACACACCTACTCATTCAAGGGTTTTTATTTGTTTTTAATATTTTCTACATTGTAGAATAGTAGTGAAGACATCAAAACTATGAAATAACACATATATATAATCATGTAGTAACCAAAAATGTGTTAAACAAATCAAAATATATTTTATATTTGAGATTCTTCAATGTAGCCACCCTTTGCCTTGATGACAGCTTTGCACACTCAAGCATTTCAGGGCACCTGCGATAACATCTGCAAATCCATGTCCGCGACCAATAAACTCTGATTTGAGAAAATTTTCAGTGACACTTCTTTAACATGTCCATCATCCTAATCATAACCATGTTGACATCACAGATAGAACAAAGAGCCAGATGCTTCAAATACGGTGAGGAGAGGAAGCCCAGTGGCCGGCAGTGGCGAGTATGGAGCGAGATGGGACTGCGAGATGGGACTGGGCCGACATTCTTCTGATGTTTTCATCAAAGAAAAGCCTGATCTCAATACATTTTTCTGTTCCCAAAACTAAAATCTGTTGCGATCAGAGTACACTAAGTTTTGTAGATGTGACCCTTTGCCAAAGTTTTAAAAAATTGCGTTGTTTAGAAGTAGTGCAAGGGCAAATTGACTCATAGAGAAGGTATTCCCTAATGGAAATATGCAAATACATGCAAACCGATTGGTGTCACCTCGTTAACTTTTAAAATGTATTAGCAATTATTGTGACATAAACACAATGTTGTTTTCATCTGACTGTCAAACAATCACTTCAAAGGGCTCCTTTACTATGCTACCTGCACAAGTTCATCCACTCGAAACATATAATCCACTCTAAACATATGTAGTGATGTAGTGCCCCCATGAGTGACGCTACGTCAATCATGGGTGCACTACGTCACCGCCAAGTCTCAGGGTAGACCTCTAAATTCTATCCCTTTGGGTGCTGCCATTGAGTTACATTAGAAGTGCCCATCCAAGAAGGCTGGCTCAAGGTCATTGGTCACAGATAAAATTATGCCAAATCACGTTATATGTACAGTAGCTTTGATTGGACTGATCATCATACTTTCAAAATCTCAGCAAGCAGTCATCATCATGAATCAAGTCGACGAACTACTGGGAAATAATTTTTAATACTTGTCATATGAAGAGAAATAATAAAGAGAAATTATAGATAAAATGTATTGGTGTTCATCGGCCATTGGACATACACATTACACAACAAGCAGGAAATCACAAATTCAACAATGAGTGGTTTGGAAGGAATCAGTGATAGTGGCTGTGTGGTCCCAAATCAGGGATTAAGGGGCTCTTTTTCAAGTAAAAAATGATAAACATTCAATATTGGCCATGCTGTCAATGAAGCATGATTTGTGCAGCGCATAAAAACAACTGTTAACTCGGAACTGCGAAAACTTGACTTCAGTGAGTTCAAGACAACTTGGAAGTTGGGAATAAACGTGGTCCGACTTGGAAAATACGGTCATCCAACTCTGAATTGTAAATCCGGCCTCTTTCTAACGCTAAGACAATGTTTTAACATTGCTTTTTTCAGAGTTCACAGTTGTTTTGAAAGCACCATAAATCCAGAGAATAGCAGACTTTGATGACAAAATTTACACACGAAGGACCACCGCGCCATCTTCCTGTTCAAGTCAGCACAGCATAACAAGGTCAGTCCAAAAATGTATTGTATGCTGCTGCATAAATTATGTAATATGCCAGGGAGATATGTATACTGTAGCAAAGAAAGTAATACTAAGTGTATGTTGTGTAGTAAGATGTTAGTAACCCATGTGCCTCACCCTGATAATTTGGTCTATTTACCCCTCTTAATTTCGCCTACTGTTCTGACTTGGTGGTGCACACATAGCCTATAACCTGTTTTAGAGAAATGTAATCATCGAATTTTGTAAGAGCTTTCATTGTCTGCTTATATGCCATTTTTTTATCCTACGGTTCTGACTTGATGTACAGGGAGAATACTGTAAGAATGGCCCATGTTCTGAATTCTGTCACGGTACATTTCAAAAGTGGTGAACAAATACTTATATTGACTACGTCTGTCCAAGCTCACTCATTAATGTCTTAATCGAAATTACGGATTGCTTCTTATCCACTTGTCGTCCCCTTATGCCATAGTTTGTATATCTCAATTGTCATTAGAAACCACATTTGTTTAGCAAGTCAGCTATATCTGCTATATTTTTTAAAAGGCAGTAAATGAGGCTGAATGAAGTGTTTCACTGTCAGACAAGGCTCCGCTGATAGCCAGGTGTAGCAGTGGTAAGATGTTGGGACAGCTTTATTTAGGCCCTAACAGTTTTTGGTGACCGTTATAGTGCAATGAATGTGTTGTTTAGTGTTGTGTTGTGTAGTGGCTTTGCTGGCATGCATTCCACTTTTAGTATGTTTTACCCCACCAAGATGTACATGCTAAAATCGCCATTGGCAGTAGCAAGGATCAGGGCAGTCAAGCAGGTCTACTATGTGGAGGCAGTGAGATGAGGAAGATGTGGTAGTGGATGCCTCGAAGTCTGCTGAGAATGTAGTTCAGCAACTGAAACTCTGATTGTGAAGAAGGTAGATTTTGTTGTGCCGGTGATAAACTGTACTGACCAAACTAACAAGAAGTCAGAGAAACTGAACATTATTGTATATGTGCCTAAAAGGTACTTGGATCTACACGACCAAGGCATTGCAGGAAATTCTGTCTGAAGATTTCCCCCCTCCCTGGCCCCTGAGCCTGTGTAGGGATGTGATTTGTATTGGACTGTGACTGTGACTGTGACTGAAAGAGTGGGATGGGGTTTGATGTAACATACACTACATGACCAAAAGTATATGGATACCTGCTCGTCAAACATCTCATTCCAAAATCATGGGCATTAATATGGAGTTGGTCTCCCCTTTTCTGCTATAACAGCCTCCACTCTTCTGGGAAGGCTTTCCACTGTTGAAACATTGCTGCGGGGACTTGCTTCCATTCAGCCACTAGAGTATTAGTGTGGTCGGCCACTGATGTTGGGCGATTAGGCCTGGCTCGCAGTCGGCGTTCCAATTAATCCCAAAAGTGTTCGATGGGGTTAAGGTCAGGGCTCTGTGCAGGCCAGTCAAGTCCTTCCATACCAATCTCAACAAACCATTTCTGTATGGACCTTGCTTTGTGCACGGGGGCATTGTCATGCTGAAACAGGAAAGGGCCTTCCCCAAACTGTTGCCACAAAGTTGGAAGCACAGAATTGTCTAGAATGTCATAGCACTAAGATATCCCTTCACTGGAACTAAGGGGCCCAGCCCAAACCATGAAAAACAGCCCCGGACCGTTAGTCCTCCTCCACCAAACTTTACAGTTGCCACTATGTATTGGGGCAGGTAGTGTTCTCCTGACAACTGCCAAACCAAGATTTGTCCGTCGGACTGCCAGATGGTGAAGCGTGATTCATCACTCCAGAGAACACCTTTCCACTGATCCAGAGTGCAATGTCTGAGCTCTACATCACACCAGCCAATGCTTGACATTGCGCATGGTGATCTTAGGCTTGTGTGCGGCTGCTTGGCCATAGAAACCCATTTCATGAAGCTCCTGACGAACAGTTATTTTGCTGACGTTGCTTCCGAGTCAGTTTGTAACTCGGTAGTGAGTGTTGCAACTAAGGACAGACCATTTTTACAATTGTTTTGGGGTTTTGTGATGTAGTTTTCCACCTTTTCTGCAATTAATCTTTTGTTGTGGTTGTAGTACAATAGGTGGCGACATGCACATTAAATGTATGCGAACACAGGAGAAGAAGAAGAAGGAACTGAGTGGGATAGAGTGGAATAGTGGAATGAAATTGACGAGCACTAGGACCTTGCAGACGTCACAGCACAGTTGGGTCTTGTAAATGCGCCATGAATCTGTATGAGTAGCTTGTTGTAAAAACGGAATGTCTCTGTGCTGACAGGCCCAAGTCTAACGTTATAAATTAAACACAGTAGCATTTGAGGAAGAAAGACTACGATATATCGGGTAGGTGACACAATAATATATGCAATTTACACTGCTTAGAAAATCTAATGGCGACTCTTCAACTGGAAAGAGGAAAACGTTAATTTACAGTGTGTGTTGACAATTGCATTATCCGTTTCATCTCATTGCAGCAAACCAAGATGGAGTGCGAGTGGAAACCAGATGAGCAAGGACTTCAGCAAATTCTACAGCTTTTGAAAGAGTCCCAGTCTCCCGATACGTCCACTCAAAGATCCGTCCAGCAAGTATCCTTTGCTCTCGGCTAAATGTAAAAGTGGTAGATTTGAGGTGTTTCTGTGGTAGCTTTTCGGTTAGCTTGGCTAACATTACACGCGGGCAGGGCTCGCACCACAATATAGTTAGCCAGCTAGCTACTTACTGTACAATGTCACAAATATGACCACAGTACATTTTCTATTGAATCAGTCACAGTATGATGGAAATGTCATAAGTGACAGCTGTTGCATGACACCACAATCTTTACCTAATCCATAAATAATTTCAACAAATGTATTCCCTATGACAGTTTCGTATAATCTAGAATCCTTTGATTTCCTAGTAGTGTTGTTGAAATAATGTAATGTTAGCGGGTACAGTGTAACTAGCTTGCTAGGGATGTTGCTGACCCTTGGGGGCTTAAATGCCACAAAGAAACTGCAAGCCCTGTGTTTAGAGAGTCACCCAAGCCCTGTGTTTAGAGACTGGGGCCTTTCGGCCAGTCTCATCTCTCCGGTTATACAATGTGATGTTAAAAATAATGCTCAAAACAACGTTGTCATTTTGTTGTCTTGACATCTTGTTGAACCTGAGTGTAGGAAGGTGACTTTGTAGCCAGCCACAAGCGCTTGTAATGGGATAATAAATCCGATCCTCATTGTCACATTGTCATCAACACAGGTGTTACAGTATCAAGGCACAATCAAACCATGAATGTTGGTGTGCATTGAAGACCTTGTTCGTTGTTGATGTTGTGTTATAACGTCTTTATAGTCGACCTACCATGTGTAGTGTTTGAGTGATGCAATATTGTCCATGTATGTCATACAGATTATAGTTCCGTCTGTCTGGTCAAGGCTTAGCACCACTAGTCAATGTTGTTGAAATGCCAAGTGTTTCTATTTGGATATGTGCGCAAACTGCACAGCATCAGCCTGTTGGGCACCCTATGATAACTGTGACTGATTTCTGATAATCACTTATTCTAAAAAACAACAACAACATTTTAATAAAAAGCATGAGCGGGCGCACACCCCCAAAAAGTTGGGAGAGGTGCTGACTAACGGCGAGAACTGTATGCAATAAGAATAGAGTCGCACACTCTGTGTACAAGCTCCCAGTAATTCATTGGGTAAACCAGCAACATTTCGGCATCACTGTGCCGTCTTCATGTGGCAAGTGTTTGCAGGCCGTTTAACACTTATGGCTGGTCAACATCGACCTTTACAAATAAATTGTTCTTGTGAATACAGCACACACACACAGCATATATACTTCTATGGTTTTGCACCCAATGTAGAATTGCACCTTAACCAATGTCCTCTTCAGAGATTGGAACAGCTCAACCAATACCCAGACTTCAACAACTACTTGATATTCGTGCTGACGAAGTTGAAATCAGAAGGTAGGACATTTACCCCTCCCCTCATTCTCCATGTCATATATACACCAATGCCCTGAAGCTATGTTTAATTTCAATGCATATTAGTACACAACACTACTGCAGGTCACAGTATGGCCACTGGCAGTCAGACCGGCTAATCACGTCCACTAGCCAGCTCTCTCTGGGGGTGAGATTACACACAGGCTGACTTTCTGATCATCTAGTGACAGGGGCAACGTGACTGTCTGTTCTAGGAGTGGAGAACCCTGGCGACGAACCCCACGGCTGGTGTCTTCTGTCTTGTCACTGATGATATGGCACCACACCGCACCACTAGAATATGGGTCACTCTAATTTTAAAGTCTTATGCCTGGCGGGGCGCCACTCAAATCCTGACCTGCCTGACAGCCTGTTACTGTACTCTAGAAGTAGATGACCCAATGGTTTGGGCTGATGAGCCATTGCCTTTTAGGATGGCATTTGTTACACTGCTCTGGGTCACGAGAGGAGCAGCAGAAATCGAATTTGAGTGTAATTTCAATCAGAACAGAGGGAGATATTGGATCAGACAGCCATGCCCATGAAGGAGAATTATCGGACAGTAAGATATCACTGGGGTGATGGGTAATGCCCATAGTTTTCTTCAGGCTATACAATATCTCACTACCCTACACAATAATTTGCTGATTTGACCTTTGACCAAACGGAAACACTGAGTACGTTTAAATGTACAGTAATTATTATACCGATTATGACACTAGGCAGATTATGAAATAGTCATGTAAACACCTTCTTCTGCTTATCATAATCGGCGTAAGGTCAAAATCAAAGTAAGCATACGCTGATTAAAACACCAGATTTTCTGCACTATCTTTCACTGTTCCAGCTGTGTATTTGATCTGTGCATGTGCTAGAAGCAGCCAAACGAGCCTCCCTCCTTTAGCGCAGTGAAGTGAGTTCGGAACAGCTGAATGAATGCGTACTCATCACATACAAACGTTATATGTCCGTGCTCAAAATCAAATATGCTTCCCAAAAGTAACGTTGTTGATGTTGTAGAAAATTCATTTTGATTGGTGACTTTCTGCATTTATCAGAGTGCCCATCAGGTAGTCTGATTTCAGATGGCTCCATGTAAACAGGATTATTAGGGAAATCATTCTTCTTGCAAAGCATGCAAAATGTTTTATTCAGATTATTATATTAATCTGTCTGTCCACAATAATTATGTTTATTGTGTGCATGTAACTGTACTCAATGACTCTGAGGCTATGACTTTGATTGTAGGCCTGGCATTACACAGCTGATTTCAAATCATCAAAGCTTGATGATGAGTTGGTTATTTGAATCAGCAGTGTAGTGCTAAGGAAAAAAACTAAACGTGCGCCCAGGGGGGGCCCCAGGACCGAGTTTGGGAAACTCTGAAATAGAGCAATGTTTTGTAAGGGGAATGTTTAAATTTTCTTCAGCTTTGGTTCAGAGAAGTCAGTGAAAGCAATAATTTGCCATTGTCTGATTTGCTGTTGCTATCCAGATTTGCTAATGCCTTCTCAGCCTTCTGCTATGAGGTCACACTCCTACTTTTTCCTTAGCATCAACAGGAATCTAGCTACATGCTTCTCTTATTTTGGTTTAGCTGGCTGAGTGCCTCGTACTGGGTAGAGAGTATGGGAGTTGGTATGTTTTGGTTTTCTAGTAGTGTTGCAATATAACACATGGCTATACAGCAACCCCTTTCACACTTTAGTAGTATAACCTGTTTGTCTCTAATGTACTTAATAGTGTATTCAAGTAGAGGTCTGCGCAGGACTGATTTTCTTCATCCCGCTCCCGCCTGCAACTGCAGCTTTTCATACTGCATCTTGCCTGCACTTTCTGTCCAATTCCAACCCACTCTACCGCAGTCTCGCAATGTTTATTTTAGGCGTATGTGATCCAGCTCACTTGCCATCCATGGTCCCAGAAATGTTGCACCCTATAGGCAATATGAAATGCGCAAAAATAACTTAAGAAATAGGTTAAATGATCAGATTCTCACGTGCCCATTTCATATTAGGCTATATCAGCCAATATGTTAGATGTAGTTTGAAGAGAGCAGAGTTGGAGAGACTTTCTCTTGAGCTATTTTTAGAGCCTATCTTATAGGAGTGGGAAGATTTTCAGACGGAGAAATATAGGTGATCAATATTTATTTCTAGGCAATGTAAACTATATCCTAATCATATTTTGGAAGTACATTTTCTTTGATAGGTAACTGCCCCGTGCTTCTCTGCCCATGCATAGTCTATAGCCTACTCTATTAAATTGAGACCACACGCCCACCTGATCTCGCAGGTATGACTACTGGACTTAAAGCAGCAAGAATCATAATAAAGAATCATAATGACCTGCGTCGGAATGATCTGTGTCATGATCATAATGATCTGTGTCATAATGATCTCTATTTAAGCTCCCCTCTATTTATATACTATTCAAAAACATGTAGAAGGTAGGCCAAGTTGTGATAGATCATTCTATTAAAACTCAATTTTGGAGACATTGGAATTCGGTGTGAATTGGGAAAACTCTTCATTGGATGTTTAGGCCTAATTCAGTAATGCATTTCAGCTTAGAGCAATCATTTGCTTAATTGAAATGGAATTGATCCCTATAATCTATCACCCATTTCTCATTTTACCCCCCCCCCCCCCCAATCTCACGCTCTCTGCAGATGAGGCGACCCGCTCTCTTAGTGGTCTGATCCTAAAGAACAATGTGAAGGCCCACTACCAGAACTTCCCCAATGGAGTGTCTGACTTCATTAAGAGCGAGTGTCTACAGAACATTGGAGACTCCTCGCCCCTCATCCGGGCCACCGCGGGTAAGTGAAGTAGCCTGCATTTGTAACAGAGTATGTTGTCTTCATTGAATTACAGCGCACTCCTCTTCTAGTGATCACATCCGCGCTGGATAATTTGATCATGATAACCACATTCAGTAAGCAGAGTGTACTGTATATCATGGTTCCAGATCTGTTTGTGCTGTATCCTACTAGTATATATGTTTGGCATGACAATAGGAGTGGGCAACACAGCAGAAATAGATCTGTTTGTGCTGTATCCTACTAGTGTATATGTTTGGCATGACAATAGGAGTGGGCAACACAGCAGAAACAGATCTGTTTGTGCTGTATCCTACTAGTGTATATGTTTGGCATGACAATAGGAGTGGGCAACACAGCAGAAACAGATCTGTTTGTGCTGTATCCTACTAGTGTATATGTTTGGCATGACAATAGGAGTGGGCAACACAGCAGAAACAGATCTGTTTGTGCTGTATCCTACTAGTGTATATGTTTGGCATGACAATAGGAGTGGGCAACACAGCAGAAATAGATCTGTGATGAGGCTACGTCAAGAGGCAGACCAGACTAGACCAGACCAGATCAAGACAGTCTTGGTTGTTTAAATTCTACACGGTTTGCTCCTTCAATGATGCATAACAAAATCCCCTTTTCACAAGCACTTAATAATGTGATGATATCATGTTTGTATGGCTTGCCCACCTTTGATCAGGTTAGTTGAACAGGAAATGAATTGCATTGCATTTGAATTGCATTAATTACGTGTCAGTCATCTGTACCACAAGGAAAGCTGCTACAGTGGATTAGTTGAATTGCTGTCCATCAGGCTTTAGCGTGGGGTTCATTTTAAAACGTACCCTAGCATGACATATTCTGGTTATTTTTCTCCACCTTCGTAATTGACCTGAAGCCTTGTTAGTCGTTCTCGCTAGTGTCTGGCTGCATGTTTTTTTCTGAAGCTTTTGATTGGCCAGCTGGCCTGTTGAGAGAGCCAATGGGGTTTGCATGGTGTCCTCCTTATCAGAGCCAGCAGGCAGCAGATGATGCCAGGGCTCTGTTGCCACAGTTACCAAACATCTGACAGGAACAAACAGGAATGTGTGAATCACATTTTATAAACTGACTCAGTGCAGGATATTGGCTCTGTCAATTCTGATGATGACACAGTGGACTTCATTGGAAAGCCTCAAACAGAGTGATGGTTTCCAAGCCAAGCTTGGAGTTTTGTTATAAGGAAGGATTGATTGGTTGTAGAATTGCTTCAAGGAGACCCGTCTCATCTCTCGCTCCTGTCCTAGGTATCCTCATCACCACCATTGCCTCCAAAGGGGAGCTGCAGAACTGGCCTGAGCTGTTGCCCAAACTCTGCCTCCTGCTGGACTCTGAGGACTACAACACCTGTGAGGTGAGGAATTAGACAAGACTAGGACAGGAGCTGCTGCGTCTGAGCTCAGCTATACATCTATACTCTGTACAGCTATACTTTATACATCTATACTCTCTATCCCTCAAACACAACTCTGGACCTCGAAGCCTGTTCCACTGCATTTTTAAATTGTTCCCTTATAATCAGGGACTGATTTAGACATCGGACACCAGGTGTGTGCAATTAATTATCAGGTAGAACAGAAGCAGCAGGCTCCAGACCTTGTAGGATAAGCGTTGAGTATCCCTACTCTATATACAGCTATACTCTATATACAGCTATACTCTATATAGCTACGGTGCATTCGGAAAGTATTCAGACCCCTTGACTTTTTCCACATTTTGTTACGTTACAGCCTTATTCTAAAATTGAGAATTGTTTTTTCCCCTCAATCTACACACAATACCCAATAATGATGAAGCAAAAACAGGTTTTTAGAAATATCACATTGACATGACCTTTCAGACTCAGTACTTTGTTGAAGCACCTTTGGCATCGATTACAGCCTCGAGTCTTCTTGGGTATGACGCTACAAGCTTGGCACACCTGTGTTTGGGGAGTTTCTCCCATTCTTCTCTGCAGATCCTCTCAAACTCTGTCAGGTTGGATGGGAAGAGTCGCTGCGCAGCTATTTTCAGATCTCCAGAGATGTTCTATCGGGTTCTGGCTGGGCCACTCAAGGACATTGAGACTTGTCTTGAAGCTATTCCTGCGTTGTCTTGGCTGTGTAATTGGGGTCCTTGTCCTGTTGGAAGGTGAACCTTTGCCCCAGTCTGAGGTTCTGAGCGCTCTTGGAGCAGGTTTTCATCAAGGATCTCTCAGTACTTTGCTCCGTTCATCTTCCCCTTGCTGAAAAACATCTCCACAGCATGATGCTGCCACCACCATTCTTCACCATAGGGATATTGCCTGGTTTCCTCTAGACGTGACGTTTGGCATTCGGAACAAGGAGTTCTATCTTGGTTTCATCAGACCAGAGAATCTTTTTTCTGAGAGTCCTTAAGGTGCAAACTCCAATACCCCATAACGACAAAGCGAAAACAAGTTTAGGCATTTTTGTACATTTTTTTTTTTAAACGGATACCTTCTTTACATAACTATTCAGACCTTTTGCTATGCTACTAGAAATTGAGCACAGGTGGATCCTGTTTCCAGTGATCATCCCTGAGATGTTTCTACAAATTAATTGGAGTCCACCTGTAGGAAATTTGATTGGACATGATTTGGAAAAGCACAAACCAAGCCAGGAGGTCAAAGGGTACCAAAACATGTCTGCAGCATTGAAGGTCCCCAAGAACACAGTGGCCTCCATCATTCTTAAATGGGAGAAGTTTGGAACCACCAAGACGCTTCCTAAAGCTGGCCAAACTGAGCAATCAGGGGAGAAGGGCCTTGGTCAGAGAGGTGACCAAGAAGCTGATAGCCATTCTGACATAGCTCCAGAGTTCCTCTGTGGCGATGGGAGAACCTTCCAGAAGGAGAACCATCTGCAGCACTCCACCAATCAGGCCTTTATGGTGGAGTTACCAGACGGACACCACTTCTCAGTAAAGGGCACATGACAGCCTGCTTGAAGCTTGCCAAAAGGCACCTAAAGACTCTCAGACCACGAGAAACGAGATTCTCTGAACTCTTTGGCCTGAATGCCAAGCGTCTGGAAGAAACCTAACACCATCCCTAAGTTGAAGCATGATAGTGGCAGCATCATGCTGTGGGGATGTTTTTCAGCGACGAACTGGGAGACTAGTCAGGCTCGAGGGAAAGATAAACGGAGCAAAGTACAGAGAGATCCTTGATGAAAACCTGCTCCAGAATGCTCAGGACCTCAGACTGGGGCGAAGGTTCAACTTCCAACAGGACAACACTAAGCACACAGTCAAGACAACGCAGGAGTGGATTCGGGACAAGTCTCGGAATGTCCTTGATTGGCCCAGCCAGAGCCTGGACTTGAACACCGATCGAACATCTCTTGAGAGGCCTGAAACTAGCTGTGCAACAACGCTCCCCATCCAACCCGACAGAGCTTGAGAGGATCTGCAGAAAGGAATGGGAGACCCTCCCTAAATACAGGAGTGCCAAGCTTGTAGCGTTATACTGAAGAAGACACGAGGCTGTAATCACTGCCAAAGGTGCTTCAACAAAGTACTGTGTAAAGGGTCTGAACTTATGTAAATGTGATATTTCAGTTTATTTTTTAAATAAATTTGTAATAATATCCAAGAGTCTATTTTTGCTTTGTCATTATGGGGTATTGTGTGTAGATTGAGGGGGAAAAAACGATTTATTCAATTTTAGAAGGGCTGTAACAAAATGTGGAAAAAGTCAAGGTGTCTGAATACTTTCCGTGTGTGTGTGTGTGTGTGTGTGTGTGTGTGTGTGTGTGTGTGTGTACATAAACCAGTGAACATCATCTGACCTTGTTTCCTGACTGGCTCACACCATTTCCCAGGATACTGGCTTTCGTAACGAGCAAGACAACACATCATCAGAGTGGTGTTCTTAAGCTTTTTTAGGGGAATATTCTTAGCACTTAGTCATAACTCAGTGTTGGGTGGTTGCCCTGCTATTAGCAGTACTAACATAACACAGCTTCCTCTCAATCATTTTTAGGAGATGTCTTCTCCTAGTTGACACAGCACATCTGTGCTTAATCAATTCATCAGTCAGTCAGATTTGTGATCTTAATCAATTCGGTTGATGTGTCATGATGCCATGTTTGATGGACATTTTTAAGACCAAGTCTTACTCTTTTTGCTCTTGGTCGGTCAGCCAGCCCTCTCACAGCCCTGTCTCTACACCACGGCGGCCCAATTCTGGTCCTGGCGGGCCGAAACACTTCTGTTTTTGTTTCCACCTGTTAGTTAATTACACTCACCTGGAGTCCAAGGTTTGAGTTAGTCCCTTATTACAAGGAGAGGATGAAAACCAGAAGTGTGTCTGCCCTCCAGGACCAGAATTGGGCAGCCCTGCTCTACACTGACAAGCCTGGAGTTATGGGTGTGTCCTAACCGAGTTATAGCCCTCTCTCTGCAGAACAGAACACACCAGGGACATCCATCATGTGGCCCTGCTGAACATGTGTGTTACATTCATAGATATTCAAGTCCGGTGAAGGGTGGGCATGTGGCTGGTGTGGAGGGGGTAAGAAATCTCCATGAAGGAATAAATGGATTGTGTTTGCATGGAGGATTGCCTATTTAAATCCTATTTTTGATGGGAGTGTCATACTTTGCATGAAGCCTGGTGCTGCTCATGCAGAGTTGCATTGTGGGTAAACGCTCCCTTGTAACAGCTCCTAAAATAGCCATCCCAGAATTCTTTGGGGTGGCCCCTGACGGCTTGCCAGCAGCACTAAATATGAAGCCGCACCACAAATGAGCTGATTGATGGTGACACACACGCACACAATTATTTTGCACATACACACGGGACAGCAGTAGAGCTGGGATGATAAACTGAAAATTACCTACACCGACATTCATTTTCTGTGATTTGTTCTAAAACCATTATTTGGTCAACAGTAATAGCCTATGCGTTATGTTGATTCCTGCTATAAAAGTATCAGCCTGTCTTCGTTTTGCTGTCGGCTGCTGTGTGAGCGAGCCACTCTCACTCCCTCTCCCCACTGTGCGCATCGAGGAGGGGGAGATGCATTCTGAGAAGCACAAGCTTATGACCGTTCCCTGAAATGCAATTGTGGGAAAAATACACTTTTACAAAGCAATTACTGTTAGACTTGGGCAGTATCCAGATTTTCATATTGTCGTACTGTCCTCTCATACCAGGATTTCGCTAGTAGGAAGAGCAGAGAAAAAATGGCATCTGTACAGAACTCATCCAGAGATCTCTGACTTTTGGCAGAAAGCCATTATTAGATATCTGATGGCAAACATTTTAGTAGTGAATTGCAGACAAGTGTAACTTCATCTCCTCGTGCGCCGCACACCAGAGACTCGCCGATAGATATAGAACGCTATGGACTCACCAGCTCGCTTTCTTCCGTTGAGCTATTTACAAACAGACACGTGACTGGCTCAACTGTTCTGGGGAAAAACGGGAAGCTTCGTCATTTAAAATGTGACGGGTAAATTGCAGAACGCAGGTTGACTGCAGAAGTTGCACAAGGTGACTGAAGGTAACTTAAAGTAGCTACAAATATTACAATTTATTGAAGAACTTCTAATAAATCATTTTGACGGTATTGTAAAAACCATCCTGTGGCTTTTTCCAAATAACCTGGTATACGATATTTACGGTATACCACCCAAGCCTAGTTACAGTTTTTCTAGTTACAGAGGCGAGCCACAGCTTTCTGTGAGAATATCATTCATTTTTCACCTATTTAATATTGAGTTTATGGCACCGCTTTACAACCAGAGTAGGCTGTAGTATGGCTTTGATGCACGAGTAGCGCAGAGTGCGCCATTTGCAGTGAATAAGCCTGTGCATCAAGTAGCCCAGGCTAGTGTTGTCACGATACCAGAATTTTGACTTCGATACCATGTTTAATAATAATACATGGAACTTATATATGGCTTTCAAGGACCCAAGGTCACCTTACAATTGAGGGGAGGTGCTTCAGGGTAAGGACTTTTCAAAGAGGTGGGGCTTTAGGAGGGACTGAAAGATGGTGATGGACTCTGAGTCACGGATGCCTGGAGGGAGGGTGTTCCAGAGCCTACGAGCAATGTTGAAGGCCCTGTGGCCGACACTCTGGAGCTTGGACCTGGGGATGACAAGGTGGCCTGGTGTGGTGGGTTGGTAGAGGAGAAGATCTGGCAGGTAAGATGTTGAAGGGCTCTGTAGATCAGGGGGAGGATCTTGTAATTCATGCATTGGGAGACAGGGAGCCAGCCAGTGGAGTTCAGAGGGCAGGGATGATATGTTGCAAGGACTTTGTGTGGGTGAGAAGTAGTGCTGCAGAGTTTTGAACCATTTGAAGCTTGAGTTGATACCGGAGAGTAGTGAGTTGCAGTAGTCAAGACGGGAGGAGATGAATGCTTGTATGAGGATTTCAGCGGCAGGATGGGAGAGGAAGGACCGGACTTTTGCAATGTTGCGGTGGTGGAAGAATGAGGATTTGACAGTCTTATGTTGTGGTCAAATGAGAGGTTGGTGTCCAGGATGACATCAAGGTTGTGTGTTTGGGGGGAGGGAGAGACAGTGGTGTCTTTAGTAAGGGTAGATTTGGTGCCTATGAGGAGGAGTTCCGTTTTATCACTGTTGAGCTTGAGGACGTTTTGTTGCATCCACGTTTTTATTGCAGAGGCAGGATTCAATGTGGGTCAGAGGTGGTTGAGGAGGGATTTGGTGCTGAGGTAGATCTGGGTGTCATCGGCATAGCAGTGGACGTCAAGGTTGAAGTGCCGGAGGATGCGACCAAGTGGGAGGATGTATATGATGAAGAGTAAGGGATCCAGCACAGAGCCCTAGGGGACACCCTGTGTAACTGCAGCTGAGTCTGAGGTGTGTCCACTGAGGGAAATGTAGTGGGTCCGGTTTGTGAGGTATGATTGTAGCCAAGAGAGTGTGGTACCCTCAAGCCTGGTGAAGAGGATCTGATGGCTCACTGTGTCAAAAGGGTTAGTATCACGGTATTCAATACCATCACGATACTCCATACCAAAACTATACCACAGCTACTGCTCTGTTCAATTGTTGGGCATCTTGAGTTCAATATTATAACATTTAATAAAAAAAACATTACATCAACATTTTCCAGAGACAGCCATGTATGCATTAATGAATCAATTATGCAAATCTTATAATCAATTTGACTTTATTACCAAACTAACTACTTAACAACAATTGTAATGATTTTATTTGAATGGTAGATCTCTATAAACTGGGTAAATCAAGATGTAGCCTAGGCCTATTCACAGTACAGGTGAATGCATATTCATTAAGTGTGTGGATGCATTAAGATACTGCACTCGTTTTGGCTGATTTCATGACAATCTGTCATAGAAGCACAATTTTAATAAAATAAGCTGCGTCTTTAACCAGTATGAAGTCATTGACGAGGCAAGAGGGGTGCTGCCCGTCCGCCCTATTCACAACACAGTGATTCACACTGAATATTCGCTGAGGCAATAGATACTATTTGGCTGATGGCGAGACGTGACGAAGAGAATGAATAACGTTTTTGGTTTGAAATGGCATATTATCACAAACAATGTTCTTGAGTAGAAACGTAATGTTATCTTCAGCTGTAAGATGACAAGGAATGTTAGCCTACAAAGCTGGACGCTACTGGTATCTCCTTGCATTGTAACGTGCTGTAGCTTGTATGGACATTGTTCTGTGAACCGTAATGAACAGTTGCAACATTTCTACATGCCGTGCCGCATTATTCAAGTGTGTTAACTTGTGTGCACCGTGAATGGGGAGCTTTCGTGATACTGCGCAGACTCCCAGTGCAGGCTAGCAACATGAAAAACCAAACCTTTTTTCCACGTTCTAGTATCGGAAAAGTACGGAAAGTTTTTGTTGGTCATTTAGTCTACATTTAATGATAGATTAATCAATTTGCCTACATGGCTATAGCAACTATCATATTTAGAGTTAGCAATCTAGCAAAGTGTTTTGAGTTTCCACTTCTTCAGGTGATCAGTAATGGACTATAGCGCAGGCCAATATGCACAAAGATGTTGGCAAATTCTCTGAAGAGCCAAAAAGAAATCTGATCATTCTGGATCCTATTTTGACAGGTTGCACATGCAAATATCATTCATGCATTCCCTGGATATGTTAGATGAAATAGTTAACTTTTTTAAATCATAGGCTACCGTCTCTGTTGTCTAGAGCACTGCCTGCTAATGAAAAGTTATTGTCCATTCAAATATTTTGTTTATGGGTCTATTGTTATCAAGCAAAATATTTGACCCTATGTCCGGATCGCCCAGTTCTTTTTATTCATTTCTTTGCTCGTTCATTGTTATAGCAGTAAATGGGCCAATTAATCGCAAAATGGATTTGGTTCTTTATCGCCCAGCTCTAGACACTAGCCTCCATACAGATGTGTGGCTTAGAATCACTGTGTTCTGAAGGAAACGCACAGGGGAGCTCACACACCTACATGCATTCACATACAGTAAAGCCTAGACATACGTTATCCTCTCATTTCCTTGTTACTTTAATATCCCTCATTTACTGAAGTGTTTCCATTTATTATGGCAGTTGCATGTGTTTTTCTGTACTGTTCTCTCTCTCCTATGTCACCCCTTTTTCTCCCCATTTCTCCTCTCCCTCTCCCCCCCTCTCTCTCTTCGGTCACCCCTTTGTAGTCTCTCTTTTCCCTCTTTTCCCCTCCCTCTATAAAAACACAGAGTCAGGTGTGTGAAGTTGCCTAACGCTTATAGGAAGTTGGTCGATGGCTTTATGTAGCTTTTTGCTGGAGAGCAGTTTTAACAATGGTGACTGGGCAGTTGGAAGGTGCTTGTGCGTGTACCGACCGGCTCCAGTTCTGGCTGGTGCGTGCTCATTCTGACACTGCTGTAAACTCTACAGTGTCGTGTCTGAACATGGCGTTCAAACAGAGTAAGGATGGAAGAGGAAAATTAAAAGGAATTGTTTATTTAACCCCTTTTTCTCTCAGCAGACTTGCATTCTTTTGCATAATTGTCATCCTTGCACCTCCCATTTTGACAGCAAGGCTCCTACAAGGACTGCCCAGCTTCATTGGTATGCAGTGCCTTGACTACTCTCTCTCACGCACACACTCCTGTCCCAGTCACCAGTCTATATATTTAAAGTTGTCCTCCAGCGATTAAAAATACAAAATAAATGTACTGTTAAAAAGCAATATCCCAGGGCCTCCCGAGTGGTGCAGTGGTCTAAGACACTGCAACGCAGTGCTAGCTGTGCCACTAGAGATTCTAGGTTAGAGTCCAGTCTCTGTCGCAGCCGGCCACGACCGGGAGACCCAATGGGCTGTGCACAATTGGCCCAGCGTCATCTGAATTAGGGGAGTGTGTGGCCTGCTCGGATGTCCTTGTCCCATTGCACACTTACGACTCCTGTGGGGGGCCAGGCGCAGTGCACGCTGAGTCGCCAGGTGTACAGGGTTTCCTCCGACACATTAGTGTGGCTGGCTTCCGGGTTAAGTGGGTATTGTGTCAAGAAGCAGTGCGGCTTGGTTGGGTTGTGTTTCAGAGGACGCATGGCTCTCGACGTTCGCCTCTCCCGAATCCGTAAGGGAGTTGCAGCGATGAGACAAGACTGTAACTACCAATTGGATATCACGAAATTGGGGAGAAAAAGGGCCTTTTTTTTTTTATATACAAAAAAAACACACACAAAAATATCCCAAGTATAAATACTGTAAAGTACACACTAAAGGGTAAAAAAAGATAGGTTTTGAGCAAAGTTGTGTTTTTTAGACACAAACTTCATGCCGTGGTCTGATGGGGATTGTGATGTCATCGGCATCCCCCTTGCTTGGGGAACAATAGAGGTCAAAAGAGGAAAGGCCCCCTCCTTTGCTTGTGGAGGATCCCTGGACCACCTATTGAGATGGGCATGTTAATGAAATCAGGTGATAAATAAAAAGGAGACTGGAGAAAGACTTTAACCTTTGTCCTACAGTCTCCATAACCTTTGCCCTACACAGTCTCCATCCCAATTGGATGTGTCCACTTCCTTGTAAGCTATTGCTGACCTTGGTTTAACCTTGGTTGGAATGCTCCTCAATTGGCTCTCTCATAATGACAGAAACCTTGTATTTTCTTTAACCACACAGTCTCGTTCTCCAAGCATTCTGGCTGGAAGGAAACAGCTCCCGCACTGGAAACGGTTTCCATGGAAACGGCCTTCAGACAGCACCACTGTCGCCGCGCTCTTTGTTGCATCTGATCAGATTCCTCTGTGTGTGTGTGATGTACGTGTGGCGGCATATTAAATGTGTGTCAGCCATCAACTCAATCTATATTTCCCTGGGAAGAGACATTCCAAGGCTGCTGCATCATTTGCCCATATAGACATATTAAGTACACATCATCAATGTCCTCTTCAGGTTTAGATAATAGCTTTTCAAGGGGCTTGTGTGTTTTTATGTATATAATTCATAGCTGTGATGTTTGCTGGTTGTGGGCGTAAGGTCATTGTGAAGTGGTAATACCTACCTTACAAGTGGAAGATTAGACACTCCTGTGGAGTAGATTTCAGTTGTCTTGCTGAGACACATGATCATATGTGACACACAGATACTTCTATCCTCTCTAGTTTGGGTGTTTTGTGTGTGTTGGGTGACTGTGTGCGTGTCACACGGTGTATTACGGAACCCCTAGTGACTTTTACAGAGGAGGCTTTCTTTAATGTAGTCGTTGTAGATTTCCATCACACACACTGACAGCCTCACATGAATAAGCCTGTACTCTAGCTCTTTATGTTTTCACTGTCAAATTCACAATTTTGTCCTGCTGTTCATTTCCTAGGTGGCCAGCCTGGCCAGGTTGTGTTTCTCCTTGTGGTGTGTTAGGTACAGTATGTGGTGTGTTAGGTACAGTATGTGGTGATGAAGGCTTTCCATACCTGTTGTTTTTATAGGTTGACTCAGGGTTGATGGAGTATGACATCTTTACTGACCATAAGGTCTCCTGTCTTTGAGGCTGGCTGATAAATGGGGGGGGGGGGGCTTTCTGGCCCTGAAACATATTGGTTAACCCCCCTCCCCCACATCTCCCTCTCTCTCTCCCCCCTCTTTCTCTCAGGGGGCGTTTGGCGCTCTTCAGAAGATCTGTGAGGACTCAGCAGAGATCTTGGACAGTGACGTGTTGGACCGTCCGCTCAACGTTATGATCCCAAAGTTCCTGCAGTTCTTCAAACACAGCAGCCCCAAGATCAGGTACTCAATCCAAATGTATTTATAAAGCCTTTTTTTTTACATCAGCAGTTGTCAGAAAGTGCCTTACAGTAACCCGGCCTAGACCCCAAAAGGCAAGCAGAAACACCGTGTTAAGCAAAAGTCCCTAGAGTATGAGTGTACTGGGCCTCCCTCCCTCTCCCTGCTCACAGCTTTGCCTCTTTCGCTCACTCCCGGTGGAGCCAACACCTTGCCTCGCCTCTAATTTGTTCCAAAACAACCATAGCCAGGGGTTGTTTTCAGATCTAGCTATATTTACAGGCACTTTGATCCAAAATGTTCTCTCAGAGACTGTCTCTCTCTCTCTGTGTCTGTTTTTAGGCGTTATCAGTGTCTGAGATGCCAGATTGGAGACTGGGGGGTGGAAAGGGGATAGAAAGGGGAGGAACACAGACAGAGGCAGCATTGATAAGGGGGAACACATGAGTTTGGGTGGTGTGAGATTGAGCTCTGTTGTCTTGTTGTGGTGTTGCAGGTCTCATGCCATCGCCTGCGTCAACCAGTTCATCATCAGTAGGACTCAGGCCCTAATGCTGCACATCGACGACTTCATCGAGGCAAGTCTGACCCTGCCGTGACCTCTGCAGTCTGACCTCCCATAATCCCCAGACAGCACTGTGACTATCTAATATGCTCACAAAGTCAGACATGCCATGAACCTTCTGCAATCAAGTCATACACACACACAGCCCACCCAACTAGCCTCCGCTCTCAGTGCAGCCAGCCAGGCAGGCAGGTATATGGCCTCAGCTCTCCGTACAGTGTGTCAGTAGGTTAGGTCTGAGCCTCTACGCAGCACTACACTGCACTACCAAGAGCCAGCCCTAGCTGCAGTTCAGTACACCAACCCCAATTCCACCGATTGGATCAGGGCTGATAATCCGTTAGGACTAGATCACATTAACCACTGATGAGCTTAACTTCCAGCCAGCTGGGCCCTGGATGAGGACGGATGCATCCAGCAACCGTACAGTGACAATGACAATACAGCAAGCGGATAGGAGATAAAGAGCTATAGTTTAAAGTCCCTCTGTCACGTCTTCAGCTGTGGGGGTGAGAGGGCACTCTGCGCAGAAGGGGCACAGGTCACATGAAATCCAATTTGCATACTCTAAATAAAGTGTCCGTTTATTTCTGTAGGGCTTTTTAGAGCTATTTTCAATGGTGAGTTGTTTGTGATAATGGGCAGAAGGCCAGAGTTGATAGCAGGCTCTGAGATGGTCAGTAGATGACCAGAGGCTTATAGTATTCTAATTGGTACAGAAAGTCATCTGAAAGGCTAAACTGATCCGAGATCAGCAATCCTACTCTTGAGATGCAGTGTAGGACTTAGGGCTTCAGAGGTACCAAAATTATTGCAATACATTGCATCAAACTCAAAAATCAAGACAATAACAGAAAACAGCATCACTTAATGTGCCTGACATATCTTCTGTAGTCAGACTGTTTTAGTGAAGGAGGAGCAATGCTTTTTGATTACATTATGAATAAATCTAACAGTCCTGGACACGCTTTGGGCTGCCGCACACACAGAGACCAAACTGGCACGGACACCACATGACACAGAGCATAAAATAATGAGACCAGTAAAACAGAAAACACAATTTACACAAGCCATGGTAGCCTGACACCACTATTACACTCTGACCAATAGCGACAAGTGTCACATCAAAGGTAACAGGCTTGTGGTGCTGAAAGGACAGCGACCGTAATACCTGTGCACTCCATGGTGCTGAAGGACAGACCGTTTTGGTCAAACACACAGACGTGGCTGATACACATTAGCAGTCACACACAGCGTATGTTATTTAATAATGTTAAGGAATCAGCAGCCCATTCACTTCAGTAAGCCCCATGAAATCAGAACAATACAAAAGCACAACCATTTCATATCCAAAAAGAAATGAACAAACCAGCTATTACTTCCCTTTACAAATATATTTTATCACATTCATCACACTAATGGGTGATGTAAGGTTTTTAAATGCAACAATGTTTCACAGTCATTATTTTCAAGAGATCGCTAACCGCAAGCGAGCTGCAACAAAATCTTGAAAAGGGTGATGCTAATAAATTAGCAACAACATCCACCTTGAAGTTGATAACTGCTGCTCCAGCTGTCGTCGCCGTTGTCAGACTATAGACTACTACAACACAAGCTAGCTAACGTTACTAGCTTTACGCCCCGATCACACCGACAGCATCGTTGTATTTTTGTTACGCCAGAGGTACATTCTTTTCCAATGGAACGCTGTGCAGCATTGCGTTGCAGAGGCAGTTGGGGTGCGTTTTGTTTTCTGTGTGGCGCATACGTTGGATTTATCTAACAAATGCATAAACTTGACAGAAATAATAGCGAAAGGTGAATGTTGAAGTTTTGTTGCACATATCCAGTAACACTGTTGGATTACATCATGGAAAAAGTTTGACTGCAGAGTTTATTATGCATCATTAATGCAATGATGCTGCCGGTCTGATCGAGGCGTTAGCGTGGGAAAATAACTACTGCTTACACCATTGATTATTTGCTTTTGTGCTGGTGAAGAAGCCGGATGTGGAGGTTCTGGGCTGGAGTGGTTACACGTGGTCTGTGGT
Source organism: Oncorhynchus clarkii lewisi (assembly GCF_045791955.1). Taxonomy (NCBI): domain Eukaryota; kingdom Metazoa; phylum Chordata; class Actinopteri; order Salmoniformes; family Salmonidae; genus Oncorhynchus; species Oncorhynchus clarkii. Next base: position 17,304,699 of record NC_092151.1, read on the forward strand.
TGTGAGGCCGGTTGGACACACTACCAGATTTACTACAACGACGTTGCAGGTGGCTTATGGTAGAGAAATTAACATTCAATTCTCTGGCAACAGCTCTGGTGGACATTCCTGCAGTCGGCATGCCAATTGCACGCTGCCTCAACTTGACACATCTGTGGCATTGTGTTGTGTGACAAAACTGCACATTTTAGAGGCCTTCTATTGTTGAATCAAATTTTATTTGTCACTTGCGCCGAATACAACCTTACCATGAAATGCTTACATACAAACCCTTAACCAACAACCAACCAACAGTTGAAGAATAGAGTTAAGAAAATATTGACTAAATAAAATAAAGTATAAAATAAAAAAGTAACACAATAAAGAGGCTACCGAGTCAATGTGGTGGCTATATACGGGGTACCGGTACCGAGTCAATGTGGTGGCTATATACGGGGTGTTACGGTACCGAGTCAATGTGGAGGCTATATACGGGGTACCAGTACCGAGTCAATGTGGAGGCTATATACGGGGTACCGGTACCGAGTCAATGTGGAGGCTATATACGGGGTACCGGTACCGAGTCAATGTGGAGGCTATATACGGGGTACCGATGTGGAAGCTATATACGGGGTACCGGTACTGAGTCAATGTGTGGGGGTACAGGTTAGTCGATGTAATTTGTACATGTAGGTAGGGGGTAAAGTGACTATGCATAGATAAACAGCGTCCCCAGCACAAGTTGCGCCTGTTTAATGATCATGCTGTTTAATCAGCTTCTTGATATTCCACACCAGACAGATGGATCAACTATCTTGGCAAAGGAGAACAAATGTATGCACAAAATTTAAGAGAAATAAGCTTTTTGTGCATATGGAACATTTCTGGGATCTTTTATTTCAGCTCATGAAACATGGGACCAACATTTTACATGTTGAGTTTATATTTCTGTTCAGTATATATCATTTAATAATAAAGAAAAACATGTTTTTATTTATTAGCCTAGTGGTTATAAGTATGTAGGCATATGATGTGAAATAGGCCTCATATGAAATCATTGTCAAAGGCACAAGAGATACTGTTGCATGTAGATCTAGATTATTTACAGATGGATTATATAGAAATATCATAAAATTATTTTAACAAGTCCAAAGCAATTGCATGTGGTGCAGGAACCACTGACTCGCTACGTTTTTCTATTATCAGGACACCTGCTGGTAACGCTTAACTGGTTAGGACATCTCATGAGGTGTCTTAAATATCTGTCCACTAGGTGGGACTCTTATGACCAGAGAGGCTTCATGCAAAGCTTTTATTTTTACCCTTAAGAGTAGGAGTAAAATGTCTATATTCTCACCACTTATGAACAATTTTATATTCCGAGACCCTCTATGGTTACAGGTCCTGGTCAGAACTCATGACATATGAAGACATTCTGGTCTCCTTTCCTTGGCTCTGTGTCAAATACTTACAATAAAAAGCCAATGTCTGCTATCCTTCATTAGTAATGCAATGTCAAAAAACACAGGATGCATCTTCAAGTAATGAAAGTTGGGACTAGTATGTGTGCTTGTGTTTTGATGTTTGATCCTCCTCCCTCCCTGTAGAACCTGTTTGCCCTGGCGACTGATGAGGAGCCAGAGGTGAGGAAGAACGTTTGCAGAGCTCTGGTCATGCTGCTGGAAGTCCGCATGGACCGTCTCCTACCGCACATGCACAACATCATAGAGGTGAGAATGGGACTGGGGTACTGGGGCGGAGGACTTGGGCTTGTATTCTGTAATGCCTAGTGTACACTACAGGACTTTCAAAATCCTAACATCACTGAGCCTCTCACATTGAACAACTGTCTTTCCTCTATTTGTTTTGTGTTGCCAACATAGTGTTGCGCAAGCTAACCATCTGGCACAGACGTGTCACACATAATACGATTCTTCACTTGGTCGTGAGGGTTCTCTATACCAAACAATGATGTGATACGATTTAACGTAGCTACGAGCTGTGGCTCTAAGCAGCCTCATAAAGGTTCAGTTAGACATTCACGCTTGCCATACAGAGTTGAAAGATCTAGCCAATGTTTTGAATTGAATAACATTGCTTGTGAACTTCAGAGCTGTAACGATTTGACACTTTGGTTAAAGGCAAGTACAATACACATACTAGTAGTAGTCATAGCTCCTGCTCCAGAGTACACATTCTGGGTGATGTGATACGTCAGCATCTCACTGGCTTCTTCTCTGGCCAGCTCTCATTGGCTATTGCTGATCACGTTCTGAAAACTTGTCGTTGCACATCTCACACAAGAGCATTGCCGATTTTGTGCTGATAAAATCAAACATGCTTGAAAATATCGTGACATCTGGGACTGCTCAAAGATCGAGCGGAGCCCTTAGATTGCATCTCTGACCCGCTCACATTAAAAAAGTGTTGGTAACCGCAACGACATGGGTATTTTGTTTACGATCTCAAAAACTTGTCTGGGACAGCTAAACCACGGCCAAAATGGTGTAGTGTACACACAGTTTAAGCTGCAGGGCGGGAGGTGTAGGGGGAGCGAATTAAGTTGCGAGGGAGGCAGAGAGGGAGTGAGGGACAGATATAGAGAGGAAAGGAGGGAGGAAAACAAACTAATGTAATGGATTCCTCTTGGTCTCATCAAATCAGCTCAAGATGCCACCTTGGCCAAAAGCTTTAGTTCTCCAGACAGGTTCATCTGAAAGCTTTATTTCTCCAGACAGGTTCATCTGAAAGCTTTAGTTCTCCAGACAGGTTCATCTGAAAGGTTTAGTTCTCCAGACAGGTTCATCTGAAAGCTTTAGTTCTCCAGACAGGTTCATCTGAAAGCTTTAGTTCTCCAGACAGGTTCATCTGAAAGCTTTAGTTCTCCAGACAGGTTCATCTGAAAGCTTTAGTTCTCCAGACAGGTTCATCTGAAAGCTTTAGTTCTCCAGACAGGTTCATCTGAAAGGTTTAGTTCTCCAGACAGATTCATCTGAAAGCTTTAGTTCTCCAGACAGGTTCATCTGAAAGCTTTAGTTCTCCAGACAGGTTCATCTGAAAGCTTTAGTTCTCCAGACAGGTTCATCTGAAAGCTTTAATTCTCCAGACAGGTTCATCTGAGAGCTTTAATTCTCCAGACAGGTTCATCCATAATCTGTCATGTGATTGTGGTGCCCAGCTCCTGGCCTTGAAATGAATCCTGAATATTGATTGAGGTAGTGAATTACAAATATAATGCTAATAGTACTACATTTCCCATGGTCCTCTCCTCAGTACATGCTGCAGAGGACTCAGGACCAGGATGAGAACGTGGCTCTGGAGGCCTGTGAGTTCTGGCTGACACTGGCTGAACAGCCTGTCTGTAAGGATGTGCTGTGTAACCACCTCTCCAAGTGAGTAACACACATACAAAAGCTGTCATTCTAGGCCTCCCCCCGGTGTACTGTCCTCATCCTGTTACCCTGGCTGTTGATCAGAGCCATAGCTGTTAGAGCTCATCTGTGACACAATGGTGACACTGCTGACATTAATGTTGCCTGTCCCCTCTCCTCTCCTGTCCCCTGCTCCCTCTCTACCAACTCCCTCCATGCTCCCTCTCTACCAACCCCCTCCATGCTCCCTCTCTACCAACCCCCGCCATGCCCCCTCTCCCCCATCCCCTCCATGCTCCCTCTCTACCAACCCCCGCCATGCCCCCTCTCCCCATCCCCTCCATGCTCCCTCTCTACCAACCCCCTCCATGCTCCCTCTCTACAAACCCCCTCCATGCTCCCTCTCTACCAACCCCCTCCATGCTCCCTCTCTACCAACCCCCTCCATGCTCCCTCTCTACCAACCCCCTCCATGCTCCCTCTCTACCAACCCCCTCCATGCTCCCTCTCTACCAACCCCCGCCATGCCCCCTCTCCCCCATCCCCTCCATGCTCCCTCTCTACCAACCCCCGCCATGCCCCCTCTCCCCATCCCCTCCATGCTCCCTCTCTACCAACCCCCTCCATGCTCCCTCTCTACAAACCCCCTCCATGCTCCCTCTCTACCAACCCCCTCCATGCTCCCTCTCTACCAACCCCCTCCATGCTCCCTCTCTACCAACCCCCTCCATGCTCCCTCTCTACCAACCCCCGCCATGCCCCCTCTCCCCCATCCCCTCCATGCTCCCTCTCTACCAACCCCCTCCATGCACCCTCTCCCCATGCTCCCTCTCCCCCATCCCCTCCATGCTCCCTCTCTACCAACCCCCTCCATGCTCCCTCTCCCCCACCCCCTCCATGCTCCCTCTCGCCCACCCCCTCCATGCTCCCTCTCCTCCATCCCCTCCATGCTCCCTCTCCTCCATCCCCTCCATGCTCCCTCTCCTCCATCCACTCCATGCTCCCTCTCCTCCATCCCCTCCATGCTCCCTCTCCTCCATCCACTCCATGCTCCCTCTCCTCCATCCACTCCATGCTCCCTCTCCCCATGCTCCCTCTCCTCCATCCCCTCCATGCTCCCTCTCTACCAACCCCCTCCATGCTCCCTCTCCCCATGCTCCTCTCCCCCATTCTCCCCATGCTCCTCTCCCCCATCCCCTCCATGCTCCCTCTCCCCTATCCCCTCCATGCTCCCTCTCCCCATGCTCCCTCTCCCCCATCCCCTCCATGCTCCCTCTCCCCCATCCCCTCCATGCTCCCTCTCCCCTATCCCCTCCATGCTCCCTCTCCCCATGCTCCCTCTCCTCCATCCCCTCCATGCTCCCTCTCCCCATCCCCTCCATGCTCCCTCTCCCCCATCCCCTCCATGCTCCCTCTCCCCCTTCCCTTCCATGCTCCCTCTCCCCCATCCCCTCCATGCTCCCTCTCCCCCATCCCCTCCATGCTCCCTCTCCCCTATCCCCTCCATGCTCCCTCTCCCCATCCCCTCCATGCTCCCACTCCTCCATCCCCTCCATGCTCCCTCTCTACCAACCCCCTCCATGCTCCCTCTCCCCATGCTCCCTCTCCCCCATCCCCTCCATGCTCCCTCTCCCCCATCCCCTCCATGCTCCCTCTCCCCCATCCCCTCCATGCTCCCTATCCCCAATCCCCTCCATGCTCCCTCTCCCCCATCCCCTCCATGCTCCCTCTCCCCCATCCCCTCCATGCTCCCTCTCTACCCATCCCCTCCATGCTCCCTCTCCCCCATCCCCCACCTGTCGACCCCTGTCTGTTCCAGGCTGATTCCGGTGCTCGTCAACGGGATGAAGTACTCCGAGATCGACATCATTCTGCTCAAGGTCAGTCTGCTCTGAGTGTGAGCCAGGAAATTGATCTATGGCTTGCTGCTGGACTGCACCTTGTGGTTATGTACTGGACACATCACACCTTAGCCCTGGGTCTCAACCCTGGCTGTGTGTAGGTCCTGTCATGGGCCTGTCACTATGGTTACAATGAAATTCATATTTCTACATACATAAATATGTATGTGTCTCTGTCTGCTGTTAAGATAGTCTGATAGGTGAACTGACGGCTACCTAGCTACAGGCCTGAAGGCAGCTCACTGTCTTAAAGTAGTATCAATAGTTAGAATTGCATACCTTTGTGTGTGTACCCTTACAAGTGTGGAACTGTGTGTTTAACTGTGTGTGTGGTCAGGGTGATGTGGACGAGGATGATGATGAGGCCATCCCTGACAACGAGCAGGACATCAGGCCCAGGTTCCACCGCTCCCGTACCGTTGCCCAGCAGCACGAGGGCGACCGCGATGGCATCGAGGACGATGACGACGATGATGATGATGATGACCTGGACGATGATGACACCATCTCTGACTGGAACCTCCGTGAGTGGACCTCTGATTATCTGGTTTTCTCTTCTGGTTTTCTTGCTTTGTCTCGCTTACTCTTTTTTTATCTGTCTCGCTCCCTCTCGCGCTCGCTCCCTCTCGTGCCATCGGTTTTGTTGAACTTTTTGTGTCTGTGTACCTCTGTTTATTAACGCGTTCCCTCTCACTGTCTCCAGGGAAGTGTTCAGCAGCAGCGTTGGACGTGTTGGCTAACGTGTTCAGAGATGACCTGCTCCTCCCCATCCTGCCTCTCCTCAAAGAGCTCCTCTTCCACCCAGAGTGGGTCATCAAGGAGTCTGGTATACTGGTCCTGGGGGCCATCGCTGAGGGTAAGGACTAGCAGAGACTGGTATACTGGTCCTGGGGGCTATCGCTGAGGGTAAGGACTAGCAGAGACTGGTATACTGGTCCTGGGGGCCATCGCTGAGGGTAAGGACTAGCAGAGACTGGTATACTGGTCCTGGGGGCCATCGCTGAGGGTAAGGACTAGCAGAGATTGGTACACTGGTCCTGGGGGCCATCGCTGAGGGTAAGGACTAGCAGAGACTGGTACACTGGTCCTGGGGGCCATCGCTGAGGGTAAGGACTAGCAGAGACTGATATACTGGTCCTGGGGGCTATCGCTGAGGGTAATGACTAGCAGAGACTGGTATACTGGTCCTGGGGGCCATCGCTGAGGGTAAGGACTAGCAGAGACTGGTATACTGGTCCTGGGGGCTATCGCTGAGGGTAAGGACTAGCAGAGACTGGTATACTGGTCCTGGGGGCCATCGCTGAGGGTAAGGACTAGCAGAGACTGGTATACTGGTCCTGGGGGCCATCGCTGAGGGTAAGGACTAGCAGAGACTGGTATACTGGTCCTTGGGGCCATCGTTGAGGATAAGGACTAGCAGAGACTGGTATACTGGTCCTGGGGGCCATCGCTGAGGGTAAGGACTAGCAGAGACTGGTATACTGGTCCTGGGGGCCATCGGTGAGGGTAAGGACTAGCAGAGACTGGTATACTGGTCCTGTGGGCCATCGCTGAGGGTAAGGACTATCAGAGACTGGTATACTGGTCCTGGGGGCCATCGCTGAGGGTAAGGACTAGCAGAGACTGGTATACTGGTCCTGTGGGCCATCGCTGAGGGTAAGGACTATCAGAGACTGGTATACTGGTCCTGGGGGCCATCGCTGAGGGTAAGGACTAGCAGAGACTGGTATACTGGTCCTGGGGGCCATCGGTGAGGGTAAGGACTAGCAGAGACTGGTATACTGGTCCTGGGGGCCATCGCTGAGGGTAAGGACTAGCAGAGACTGGTATACTGGTCCTGGGGGCCATCGCTGAGGGTAAGGACTAGCAGAGACTGGTATACTGGTCCTGGGGGCCATCGCTGAGGGTAAGGACTAGCAGAGACTGGTATACTGGTCCTGGGGGCCATCGCTGAGGGTAAGGACTAGCAGAGACTGGTATACTGGTCCTGGGGGCCATCGCTGAGGGTAAGGACTAGCAGAGACTGGTATACTGGTCCTGGGGGCCATCGCTGAGGGTAAGGACTAGCAGAGACTGGTATACTGGTCCTGGGGGCCATCGCTGAGGGTAAGGACTAGCAGAGACTGGTATACTGGTCCTGGGGGCCATCGCTGAGGGTAAGGACTAGCAGAGACTGGTATACTGGTCCTGGGGGCCATCGGTGAGGGTAAGGACTAGCAGAGACTGGTATACTGGTCCTGGGGGCCATCGCTGAGGGTAAGGACTAGCAGAGACTGGTATACTAGTCCTGGGGGCCATCGCTGAGGGTAAGGACTAGCAGAGACTGGTATACTGGTCCTGGGGGCCATCGCTGAGGGTAAGGACTAGCAGAGACTGGTATACTGGTCCTGGGGGCCATCGCTGAGGGTAAGGACTAGCAGAGACTGGTATACTGGTCCTGGGGGCCATCTGTGAGGGTAAGGACTAGCAGAGACTGGGAGGGGGAGGAAGTGATAGACTATACAGTGGTGAAAGAGAATGTACAGTGTGTTTATCCACTTGTGTGGGTCAGGAAGTTGCATAATTCTAGCTATCAGGGGTATTCTACCATGCAACCTGAACGAAGGACTAAACAAGACTATCTCTCCACCATTTTCACCGCTGATCTTAAAGCCAGTGGAACCCAATAGTCTAACCCCATGTCATTTTCCCAGGTTGTATGCAGGGTATGATCCCCTACCTGCCAGAGCTCATCCCCCACCTGGTGCAGTGTCTGAGTGATGAGAAGGCCCTGGTGCGCTCCATCACCTGCTGGACCCTGAGTCGATATGCCCACTGGGTGGTCAGCCAGCCTCCTGACACCTATCTGAAGCCACTGATGACTGAGCTCCTCAAACGCATCCTGGACTCCAACAAGAGGGTGCAGGAGGCTGCCTGCAGGTGAGTCAGCATGTGGTCAGCTGTTGGTAGCTGTGGTTCTGTTTGACCAGATGTCTGATTTATTTGTAAATAATCAGTAATATGTGGCTCTGGGTTTTAAAGCTGGGGACGACAGTCCTGGGAGTTGAAGTAAAGATGATGATCATTGTGACGATCAGTTGATACAATCAAAAGTTTTTGAACCACAGTTCAAAAATAACAGCTTGACTGCAAAGTGGTTTTCTAAACAACCTTTTATTTCTCTCACCCCTCTCTCCCCTCTCTTTCTCTCTCCCCTCTACCTCTCTCTCCCCTCTCTTTCTCTCTCCCCTCTACCTCTCTCTCCACTCTCTTTCTCTCTCCCCTCTACCTCTCTCACCCCTCTCTCTCCCCTCTCTTTCTCTCTCCCCTCTACCTCTCTCACCCCTCTCTCCCCTCTCTTTCTCTCTCCCCTCTACCTCTCTCTCTCCTCTCTTTCTCTCTCCCCTCTACCTCTCTCATCCCTCTCTCTCTCCTCTCTTTATCTCTCCCCTCTACCTCCCTCACCCCTCTCACCCCTCTCTCCCCTCTCTTTCTCTCTCCCCTCTACCTCCCTCACCCCTCTCTCTCTCCTCTCTTTCTCTCTCCCCTCTACCTCCCTCACCCCTCTCTCTCTCCTCTCTTTCTCTCTCCCCTCTACCTCTCTCACCCCTCTCTCTCCCCTCTCTTTCTCTCTCCCCTCTACCTCTCTCACCCCTCTCTCCCCTCTCTTTCTCTCTCCCCTCTACCTCCCTCACCCCTCTCTCTCTCCTCTCTTTCACTCTCCCCTCTACCTCCCTCACCCCTCTCACCCCTCTCTCCCCTCTCTTTCTCTCTCCCCTCTACCTCTCTCACCCCTCTCTCCCCTCTCTTTCTCTCTCCCCTCTACCTCCCTCACCCCTCTCTCTCTCCTCTCTTTCTCTCTCCCCTCTACCTCCCTCACCCCTCTCACCCCTCTCTCCCCTCTCTTTCTCTCTCCCCTCTACCTCCCTCACCCCTCTCTCTCCCCTCTCTTTCTCTCTCCCCTCTACCTCCCTCACCCCTCTCTCCCCTCTCTTTCTCTCTCCCCTCTACCTCCCTCACCCCTCTCTCTCTCTCCTCTCTTTCTCTCTCCCCTCTACCTCCCTCACCCCTCTCACCCCTCTCTCCCCTCTCTTTCTCTCTCCCCTCTACCTCTCTCACCCCTCTCTCCCCTCTCTTTCTCTCTCCCCTCTACCTCCCTCACCCCTCTCTCTCCCCTCTCTTTCTCTCTCCCCTCTACCTCCCTCACCCCTCTCTCCCCCTCTCTTTCTCTCTCCCCTCTACCTCCCTCACCCCTCTCTCCCCTCTCTTTCTCTCTCCCCTCTACCTCCCTCACCCCTCTCTCTCCCCTCTCTTTCTCTCTCCCCTCTACCTCCCTCACCCCTCTCTCTCCTGCCTTATCCGCCTCCTCTCTCCCCCTCTCTTTCTCTCTCCCCTCTACCTCCCTCACCCCTCTCTCCCCTCTCTTTCTCTCTCCCCTCTACCTCCCTCACCCCTCTCTCTCCCCTCTCTTTCTCTCTCCCCTCTACCTCCCTCACCCCTCTCTCTCCTGCCTTATCCCCCTCCTCTCTCCCCTCTCTTTCTCTCTCCCCTCTACCTCCCTCACCCCTCTCTCTCCTGCCTTATCCGCCTCCTCTCTCCCCCTCTCTTTCTCTCTCCCCTCTACCTCCCTCACCCCTCTATCTCCTGCCTTATCCCCCTCCTCTCTCCCCCTCTCTTTCTCTCTCCCCTCTACCTCCCTCACCTCTCTCTCCCCCCTCTCTTTCTCTCTCCCCTCTACCTCCCTCACCCCTCTCTCTCTTTCTCTCTCCCCTCTACCTCTCTCACCCCTCTCTCTCTCCTCTCTTTCTCTCTCCCCTCTACCTCCCTCACCCCTCTCACCCCTCTCTCCCCTCTCTTTCTCTCTCCCCTCTATCTCTCTCACCCCTCTCTCCCCTCTCTTTCTCTCTCCCCTCTACCTCCCTCACCCCTCTCTCTCCCCTCTCTTTCTCTCTCCCCTCTACCTCCCTCACCCCTCTCTCCCCTCTCTTTCTCTCTCCCCTCTACCTCCCTCACCCCTCTCTCTCCCCTCTCTTTCTCTCTACCCTCTACCTCCCTCACCCCTCTCTCTCCCCTCTCTTTCTCTCTCCCCTCTACCTCCCTCACCCCTCTCTCTCCCCTCTCTTTCTCTCTCCCCTCTACCTCCCTCACCCCTCTCTCCCCTCTCTTTCTCTCTCCCCTCTACCTCCCTCACCCCTCTCTCCCCTCTCTTTCTCTCTCCCCTCTACCTCCCTCACCCCTCTCTCTCCCCTCTCTTTCTCTCTCCCCTCTACCTCCCTCACCCCTCTCTCTCCTGCCTTATCCGCCTCCTCTCTCCCCCTCTCTTTCTCTCTCCCCTCTACCTCCCTCACCCCTCTCTCCCCTCTCTTTCTCTCTCCCCTCTACCTCCCTCACCCCTCTCTCCCCTCTCTTTCTCTCTCCCCTCTACCTCCCTCACCCCTCTCTCTCCTGCCTTATCCCCCTCCTCTCTCCCCTCTCTTTCTCTCTCCCCTCTACCTCCCTCACCCCTCTCTCTCCTGCCTTATCCGCCTCCTCTCTCCCCCTCTCTTTCTCTCTCCCCTCTACCTCCCTCACCCCTCTCTCTCCCCTCTCTTTCTCTCTCCCCTCTACCTCCCTCACCCCTCTCTCTCCTGCCTTATCCGCCTCCTCTCTCCCCTCTCTTTCTCTCTCCCCTCTACCTCCCTCACCCCTCTCTCTCCTGCCTTATCCGCCTCCTCTCTCCCCTCTCTTTCTCTCTCCCCTCTACCTCCCTCACCCCTCTCTCTCCTGCCTTATCCGCCTCCTCTCTCCCCCTCTCTTTCTCTCTCCCCTCTACCTCCCTCACCCCTCTCTCTCCTGCCTTATCCCCCTCCTCTCTCACCTCTCTTTCTCTCTCCCCTCTACCTCCCTCACCCCTCTCTCTCCTGCCTTATCCCCCTCCTCTCTCCCCCTCTTTTTCTCTCTCCCCTCTACCTCCCTCACCCCTCTCTCTCCTGCCTTATCCACCTCCTCTCTCCCCCTCTCTTTCTCTCTCCTCTACCTCCCTCACCCCTCTCTCTCCTTTCTCTGTTTCCACTATCTCTCCCCCCAGTGCCTTTGCCACTCTGGAAGAGGAGGCGTGTACAGAGTTGGTTCCCTACCTGGCCTACATCCTGGACACTCTGGTGTTTGCCTTCAACAAGTACCAACACAAGAACCTGCTTATACTGTACGATGCTATAGGGACGCTCGCTGACTCCGTTGGACACCACCTCAACAAGCCGGTACACACACACACACCTTTCAGCTGTGTGTTTAGTTGTTGTCTTCTAATGTGGGCTTTACTGTAAGTGTTTAGTTGTGATGTCTAATGTGGGCTTTACTGTATGTGTTTAGGAGTACATTCAGATGCTGATGCCTCCACTGATAGCAAAGTGGAACCAGCTGAAGGACGAAGACAAGGATCTGTTCCCTTTACTAGAGGTGAGCCTCACTGTCCTCTAATAATGTTCCCTTTACTAGAGGTGAGCCTCACTGTCCTCTAATAATGTTCCCTTTACTAGAGGTGAGCCTCACTGTCCTCTAATAATGTTCCCTTTACTAGAGATGAGCCTCACTGTCTAATAATGTTCCCTTTACTAGAGGTGAGCCTCACTGTCCTCTAATAATGTTCCCTTTACTAGAGGTGAGCCTCATTGTCCTCTAATAAGGTTCCCTTTACTAGAGATGGGCCTCACTGTCCTCTAATAATGTTCCCTTTACTAGAGGTGAGCCTCACTGTCTAATAATGTTCCCTTTACTAGAGGTGGGCCTCACTGTCTTCTAATGTTACCTTTACTAGAGGTGAGCCTCACTGTCTAATAATGTTACCTTTACTAGAGGTGAGCCTCATTGTCTAATAATGTTCCCTTTACTAGAGGTGAGCCTCACTGTCCTCTAATAATGTTCCCTTTACTAGAGGTGAGCCTCACTGTCCTCTAATAAGGTTCCCTTTACTAGAGGTGAGCCTCACTGTCCTCTAATAAGGTTCCCTTTACTAGAGGTGAGCCTCATTGTCTAATAATGTTCCCTTTACTAGAGGTGGGCCTCATTGTCTAATAATGTTCCCTTTACTAGAGGTGGGCCTCACTGTCTAATAATGTTCCCTTTACTAGAGGTGAGCCTCATTGTCTAATAATGTTCCCTTTACTAGAGGTGGGCCTCATTGTCTAATAATGTTCCCTTTACTAGAGATGGGCCTCACTGTCTAATAATGTTCCCTTTACTAGAGGTGAGCCTCACTGTCTAATAATGTTCCCTTTACTAGAGGTGAGCCTCACTGTCTAATAATGTTCCCTTTACTAGAGGTGAGCCTCATTGTCTAATAATGTTCCCTTTACTAGAGGTGAGCCTCACTGTCTAATAATGTTCCCTTTACTAGAGGTGAGCCTCACTGTCTTCTAATGTTCCCTTTACTAGAGGTGAGCCTCACTGTCTAATAATGTTACCTTTACTAGAGGTGAGCCTCATTGTCTAATAATGTTCCCATTACTAGAGGTGAGCCTCACTGTCCTCTAATAATGTTCCCTTTACTAGAGGTGAGCCTCACTGTCCTCTAATAATGTTCCCTTTACTAGAGGTGAGCCTCACTGTCCTCTAATAAGGTTCCCTTTACTAGAGGTGAGCCTCACTGTCTAATAATGTTCCCTTTACTAGAGGTGAGCCTCACTGTCCTCTAATAATGTTCCCTTTACTAGAGGTGAGCCTCATTGTCTAATAATGTTCCCTTTACTAGAGGTGGGCCTCACTGTCTAATAATGTTCCCTTTACTAGAGGTGAGCCTCACTGTCCTCTAATAATGTTCCCTTTACTAGAGGTGAGCCTCACTGTCCTCTCACACCAAGACACAATTGTCCAGGGTAGTTTTCTACACTTCAGCTAAAACATGCTCACTCTGTTAAACTTCTTGACGCTACCCATCCCATTAGCGGGATCATTTTCGTCAGCAACCGCTGAATAGCATAGCGCCACAGTCAAATAATATTACTAAAAATATTCATATTCATGAAATCACAAGTGCAATATTGCAAAACACAGTTTAGCCTTTTGTTAATCCACCTGTTGGCTCAGATTTAGAAATTATGCTTTACAGCGAAAGTAATCCAAGCGTTTGTAAATTTATCGATAGCATACCATTATGTACACTAAGCATTAACTAGGTCACGAAAATAAGAAAAGCAATCAAATTAATCGTTTACCTTTGATCTTCGGATGTTTTCACTCACGAGACTCCCAGTTACACAACAAATGTTCCTTTTGTTCCATAAAGATAATTTTTATACCCAAAATACCTCTGTTTGTTTGTCGCGTTATGTTCAGAAATCCACAGGAAAGAGCAGTCACGACAACGCAGACAAAAATTCCAAATAGTATCCATAATGTCCACAGAAACATGTCAAACATTTTGTATAATCAATCCTCAGGTTGTTTTTAAAATATATATTTGCTAATATATCAACCCGGGTGTATAGGTTTTTCAGTTACATCGGGAGAAACTCTGTAGCGCAAAACTCACTCTGAGAGCCCCCACCTATCCACTTACGCAATGTGATCTTTCACGCTTATTTTTCTAAATAAAAGCCTGAAACTATGTGTAACGACTGTTGACACCTCAGGGAAGCCATAGAAAAAGGAATCTGGTTGATATCCCTTTAAATGGAGGATAGGCATGAATAGGAACAGAGAGGTTTCAAAATAAGAGGCACTTCCTGATTGGATTTTCCTCTGGTTTTCGCCTGCAATATCAGTTCTGTTATACTCACAGACAATATTTTTACAGTTTTGGAAACTTTAGAGTATTTTCTATCCTAATCTGATTATATGCATATTCTAGTTTCTGGGGCTGAACAATAGGCAGTTTCAAATGGGTATGTTTTTTAGCCAAAAACGAAAATACTGCCCCCTACACGTAAAAGGTTAAACAATTTACTAAAATGTCAAAGTTACTACCTTTAACCTCTCCTGGCCAACATCCAGTGAGATTGCAGAGCGCCAAATTCAAATACAGAAATACTCATTATAAAAATTCAGAAAAGATACAACTAATTTACATAGGTTTAAAGATTAATTTCTTGTGAATCCAACCACGGTGTCAGATTTCAAAACTGCTTTACAGCGAAAGCATACCTTACGATTATTTGAGGACATAGCCCAGCAGACAAATCATTTACAAACAGTAACCAGCCAAGTAGAAGAGTTACACAAGTCAGAAATAGAGAGAAAATTAATCACTTACCTTTGATGATCTTCATATGTTTGCACTCAGAAGACATTCATTTATTCAATAAATGTTCCTTTTGTTCAATAAAGTCTCTATTTATATCTGAAAACCTCTGTTTTGTTCGCACAATTTCTTCAGTAATCCACAGGCTCAAACGCAGTCACAACAGGAAGACAAAAAATCCAAATTGCATCCGTAAAGTTCATAGAAACATGTCAAATAATGTTTATATTCAATCGTCAGGTTGTTTTTAGCCGAAATAATCAATAATATTTCAACCGGACAATAACGTCGTCAATATAAAAGGTTAACAAGAAAGGCACTCTCGGCCTCCTAGTGGTCTAGAGCACTGCATCGCAGCGCTAGCTGCGCCACCAGAGACTCTGGGTTCGCGCCCAGGCTCTGTTGCACCCGGCCGCGTCCGTTAGGTCCGTGGGGCAACGCACAATTGGCCTACCGTCGTCCGGGTTAGGGAGGGTTTGGCCGGTAGGGATATCCTTGTCTCATCGCGCACCAGCGCCTCCTGTGGCGGGCCAGGCGCTGTACGCGCTAGCCAAGGTGTCCAGGTACACGGTGTTTCCTCCGACACATTGGTGCGGCTGGCTTCCGGGTTGGAGGGCGCTGTGTTAAGAAGCAGTGCGGCTTGGTTGGGTTGTGTATCGGAGGACGCATGGCTTTCAACCTTCGTCTCTCCGAGCCCGTACGGGAGTTGTAGCGATGAGACAAGATAGTAATTACTAACAATTGGATACCACGAAATTGGGGAGAAAAGTGGGTAAAAAAAAAAGAAGAAGAAAGGCACTCTCTCGGTCGCTCGCATGAAAAAGCTCTGTGACCCGGCAGGGTCCACTCATTCAGACTGCTCTTACTCCCTCATTTTTCAGAATACAAGCCTGAAACTATTTCTAAAGACGGTTGACATCTAGTGGAAGGCATAGGAACTGCAATTTGAGTCCTAAGTCAATGGATACTGTAATGGCATTGAATAGAAAACTACTTCCTGAATGGAAGGTTTTCGCCTGCCAAATCAGTTCTGTTATACTCAGATATTATTTTAACAGTTTTGGAAACTTTAGAGTATTTTCTATCCAAATCTACTAATTATATGCATATCCTATCTTCTGGGCCTGAGTAGAAGGCAGGTTAATTTGGGCATGCTTTTCATGCCCAAATTATATCTTCCTCTTTTATCCTCTCTCTTGTCACATCACCTTCTCTCTTCTCTGAATCCCCCCATCTCTTGCTCTCCCTCCATCTCTCAGTGCCTGTCGTCAGTAGCCACATCTCTCCAGAGTGGTTTCCTGCCCTACTGTGAGCCTGTGTACCAGCGCTGTGTCAACCTGGTGCAGAAGACCCTCGCTCAGGCCATGGTGAGACACACACGTCTGTTGTTGTTTGAGGGACACAGGGGTGTGTGAGACACTGTTGCGTGAGGGACACAGGGATCTGTGAGACACTGTTGTGTGAGGGACATGGGTGTGTGTGAGTGACACGGGGGGGGGGGGGGTGTGAGAGACTGTTGCGTTAGGGACACAGGGGTGTGAGACACTTGCGTGAGGGACACGGGGGTGTGAGACACTGTGGTGTGAGACACTGTGGTGTGAGACACTGTTGTGTGAGGGACACGGGGGTGTGAGACACTGTTGCGTGAGGGAGCATTTGTTTAGGTGCTTGCTTTCTTGCCTGTAAACATCATATTGTTTGTGCCAGCTGGCTGTGTGAGTTGGCACTGAACACACCATAGAGAAGGGTTTTGGCACAGATAGTGTGTGTATGAGAACATTTGGGGATTATCTGCTCGCGGTTGGATTTCGTGCTTGTGGAATCTAATTATTTCAAATAACTATTTTCCCAAATCTAATCCACACTCTCTCCTCTTTCCATCACCCTCTGTCACACTACCTCCCCTCTCTCTCTTCCTCTACCATATATTCTATCGTCTGTCTCCCTCCCCTCTGTCTCTCCATCCAGCTCCACCAGTCCCAGCCAGACCAGTACGAGGCTCCTGATAAGGACTTTATGATTGTGGCTCTGGACCTGCTCAGTGGACTGGCCGAGGGGTTGGGCGGCAACATCGAGCAGCTGGTTGCCCGTAGCAACATCCTCACGCTCATGTACCAGTGCATGCAGGTAACCAACCAGTGACCTCAGTGTTAGAGATCAACCAACCAACCAGTGATCTTGCAGTGTTACAGATCAACCAACCAACCAGTGATCTTGCAGTGTTACAGATCAATCAACCAACCAGTGATCTCAGTGTTGCAGTTCAACCAGTGACCTCAGTGTTACAGATCAACCAACCCTGACATAGTTAATCTCTCAGGTCCGTGAGTCATGACTAATATCCCGCTCTCTCTGTCCTCTCTATCTCTCTTAGGACAAAATGCCTGAGGTGCGGCAGAGCTCCTTTGCTCTGCTGGGTGACCTGACTAAAGCTTGTTTCCAGCATGTAAAGCCATGCATCGGTACGTACTCTATTCTCTTACACCAGACTGGCAGTAACACACAGCCTGATACTCTATTATCTTACACCAGACTGGCAGTAACACACAGCCTGATACTCTATTCTCTTACACCAGACTGGCAGTAACACACAGCCTGATACTCTATTCTCTTACACCAGACTGGCAGTAACACACAGCCTGATACTCTATTATCTTACACCAGACTGGCAGTAACACACAGCCTGATACTCTATTATCTTACACCAGACTGGCAGTAACACACAGCCTGATACTCTATTCTCTTACACCAGACTGGCAGTAACACACAGCCTGATACTTTATTCTCTTACACCAGACTGGCAGTAACACACAGCCTGATACTCTATTATCTTACACCAGACTGGCAGTAACACACAGCCTGATACTTTATTCTCTTACACCAGACTGGCAGTAACACACAGCCTGATACTCTATTATCTTACACCAGACTGGCAGTAACACACAGCCTGATACTCTATTCTCTTACACCAGACTGGCAGTAACACACAGCCTGATACTCTATTATCTTACACCAGACTGGCAGTAACACACAGCCTGATACTTTATTCTCTTACACCAGACTGGCAGTAACACACAGCCTGATACTCTATTATCTTACACCAGACTGGCAGTAACACACAGCCTGATTCTTTATTCTCTTACACCAGACTGGCAGTAACACACAGCCTGATACTCTATTCTCTTACACCAGACTGGCAGTAACACACAGCCTGATACTCTATTCTCTTACACCAGACTGGCAGTAACACACAGCCTGATACTCTATTCTCTTACACCAGACTGGCAGTAACACACAGCCTGATACTCTATTCTCTTACACCAGACTGGCAGTAACAAACCGGCTGATATACAAGATGTGTGTAGTGGTCTGAATGTCAGGTTATCAGTTACCAATGATTTAAGCTTCTATCTCTTTATCTTCTGTGCAGCTGATTTCATGCCTATACTAGGCACTAATCTGAACCCAGAGTTGATATCAGTGTGCAACAATGCAACGTGGGCAATCGGAGAGATATCTATACAAATGGGTGAGTGTCTGGAAATTGTCAGAAAGAGGTCACACATACCAGCTTGGATACATTCTCATGAATGTGTGTGTTACACCTCCCTGACCTCCCTTCTCCTTCCCCTCTCCCCAGGGGCTGAGATGCAGCCCTATGTGACCATGGTGCTGCACCAGCTGGTTGAGATCATCAACAGGCCCAACACCCCAAAGACCCTGCTGGAGAACACAGGTACCACCACAAGGTGGCGCTGCAGGCTGTGCTGAACCTGCCATCCACACAGGGAGATGTTACACAGCACAGTCAGTCAGGGCCACTCTGGGTGCGCCCCAATGAAATCTCCTTTCTCCCGAAGTGTGCACTCGTTCAATTCCCTTCATGGATTTGAAGGGAAATTACTGGTATATGAAAACTCCTCGTTGCCCATGCCAACACCAATCCAATGCTTTTAAATATCTGGGGAGTAGTGAACGAGTGCAGACTTCAGGAAGAAGGAGAGGTTATTGGGACACCCTCTGACTGGAGCGGAGGCCATTAATCTCCATCTGAAAGCCTCCCCATGCTCTGGGCCTTACAGGTTTTGCCGGTTTCAACCAAACATCCCAACTATTTGGACCCAATGATCTATGGCTTAGAGGCTGTGTTTATGGGCTGTTGGATCCCTGCTGAAAGAAATGAAATGTGGCTGAGGTGGAAAGAGGGAAAGAAAGGAGGGGAAAAAGAGTGACAGATTAAGTATGTGTTCCTCATGGAGTAAGAATCTGGGGAAATGCCAAAACCGAGCAAACCCTGTAAGTGTACAGTCTTGGCATTATTAACTGAAATGGATTGATTCTGTTGCACCATTGGTTGTCAGATTTTTCTAGCTTTATTTCCCTTGAAGTGAAGTTGAAGTGTTGAGCAGCATCAATAGGTGACCATAAGGTCTTAACTGAGACAGTGGAGTGTATAGCTAAATGCTTCAAGAGTTTTTATACGGTTAATTTGACAAACTGAATGTTTACTGAACACTCTGATGATGATGATCATCAATAATAATAATAATAACTAGTCGTCTTTGCTGACTGAGGAAAGAGCTAATCCCACACATTTTTTGGGGTGTTGAGAGAAATGTTATAGCGCCTATACTTATCAAACAAACCTTCGGTTACACTCTGCTTTTATTTAGATGCTCTAGTCGAATTGGAAACCGTGTTTGGGTGATCCAAAATGGCCGCCGACTTGAAACTAGAACCCAAACTGAGCCAAAATGAGGGTGAAGTGTAACCTGCTTAACTAACCCCCCTACACCCCCCCAGTAAAACTAGGGAATTTGTAGATGTTGTTCCTGTTTGTTTGTCAGTTTATTTATTTGTTGTTTTTAGTTAGTGTTTCTTTTAAATGTGAATGCATATCTGCCAATATATGTTGAATGTTTAGTTAAAGGATGGCAAACGTTTAATGCAGGATAGGTGATGGATTGATGGAGCCATAGGGCTATGCTGTTCAGCTCAGTCCACTACCATTCTATTTTAGTACGATAAATCAAAACATAATCAACTTGGTTTCCTTTGGGTTGTTTCATACAAGAACTCTCCTAATCTTCATTTTCAGCTAACCTCAAACATTCAGAAAATGTATTCATTTTGATTCTCTTATAACTCACCAATTTGATCCTTCAAAGCACTTTAAAACACACATACAGTATAAAGTCACATCAACAATATTGAGGTGGATGGGGTTTGAGGCCATATACAGTGCCTTCAGAAAGTATTCACACCCCTTGAGTTTTCCACATTTTGTTGTGTTACAGCCTGCATTTAAAATATATTTTTTTGGTCACTGGTGTACATGCAATTACCCCTTAGTTATGTTTTTCGAAATGTTTACAAATGAATTACAAATGTTAAGCTGAAATGTCTTGATTCAATAACTAATAAACCCCTTTGTCATGGCAAGCCTAAGTTCAGGAGTAAAAATGTGCTTAACAAGTCACATAATAAGTTGCAATAATAGTGTTTAACATGGCTTTTGAATGACTACCTCATCTCTGTACCACACACATACAATTATCAGTAAGGTCCCTCAGTTGAGCAGTGATTTTCAAACACAGATTCAACCATAAAGATCAGGGAGGTTTTCCAATGGCTCGCAAAGAAGGACACCCATTAGTTGATGGGTAAAAAAAAAAAGCTTATATTGAATATCCATTTGAGCATGGTCAAGTTATTAATTACACTTTGGATGGTCAATAAACCAAGTCACTACAAAGATGCAGGCGTCCTTCCCAACTCAGTTGCCGGAGAGGAAGGACACCGCTCATGGATTTCACCATGAGGCCAATGGTGACTTTAAAACATTTACAGAATTTAATGGCTGTGATAGGAGAAAACAGATGATGCCTCAACAACATTGTAGTTATTACACAATACTAACCTAATTGACAGTGAAAATAATACAAATATTCCAAAACATGCATCCTGTTTGCATCAAGGCACTAAATTAATACTGCTACAAATGTGGAAAAGCAATTAACTTTTTGTCCTGAGTACAACGTGCAAATCCAATACAACACATTACTTAATACCACTCTCCATATTTTCAAGCATAGTTGCTGCATCGTGTTATGGGTATGCTTGTAATTGTTAGGGACTGGGGAGTTTTTCAGGATATAAAAATTAGTGGAATTAGGCTAAGCACAGGTGGAAATCCTGGAGTAAATCTGGTTCAGTCTGCTTTCCACCAGACACTGGGAGATGAATTTACCTTTCAGCAGGACAAGAACTTAAAACACTTAAAACAATTCCAAATCTACACTGGAGTTGCTTATCAAGAAGGCACTGAATGTTCCTGAGTGGCCGAGTTAGTTTTGACTTTGAAAAATCTATGGCAAGACCTGCAAATGTTTGTCTAGCAATGATCAACAACCAACTTGATAAAGTTTGACACATTTTTTAAAGGTTAATGGGCAAATGTTGCACAATCCAGGTGTGGAAAGCTCTTAGAGACTTACCCAGAAAGACTCACAGCTGTAATCGCTGCCAAAGGTGCTTCTAGTATTGACTCAGGAGTGTGAATTCTTATGTAAATTCAATATTTCTGTATTTAATTTTCAATACATTTGTAAACATAAAAATAAATAACTTTTTAATTTTGTCGTTATGAGGTATTGTGTGTAGATGGGTGAGGAAAAACAAACAATTGAATACATTTTTGAATACAGGCTGTAACACAACAAATGTGAAAGTCAAAGGGTATGAGTACTTTCTGAAGGCACTGTAGCTATAACCCCTCCCCTCCATCCTCATTTGCAGCTAATCAGCCTATCCTGCACTGAACTTTATTTCTAATGAGCCTATCATCTGCTTTCTGCATGTCTCATTGGACTGTTCATAAATGCCTGTTTCTTAATGAGAATGTTGCATAGTTTTGTGTCTCTTAAACGTAGGTCCTCCTCTCTGTCTCCTCATAAGAACCTGCTGTACTGGATACTAGTCTCCTCCCATGTAGTTGGTCATTTCTTTACAACCAAAAAAAGAAGAAACGTTTTTCTGTTTCTTATGGAAAGATTAACCTTTTTGTGAGTTTAAGGGAGAAACCTCTGAAAGCTCAATTCCCAGCTGCCAACTTTGAGAAGAATAAGAACCTTGTAAACATTCCATACTGGCATTTGGCTAACTAATGACTTTACACTTTAAAGTTAGACGAAGAACATTTAATTTAACATTTTGGAAAGAGGAGTTTGTCGTAAGAGAACAGAGGCCATTTCAACATTGATATTTCTGACGTCCGAGCAGGCATGTTGCTGCTTGATTGATATTGTGTTGTCAAAGTGTTCTCCCTTAAACGAGGTGTTTGTTTTTAGTGCCATACTAGCCTACACGGGGCAGTAATAATCAACACTAGTGAATTCTTCTGTTTATTATCATACATGGATTCTGTTGATTTATGTTTCTGAGTTGTTTGTTTTTTCTTTATTTTTTCTCCTCATTGCTCATGTCTTGGTTGGCGTTTGGTGGTGTATAACCGTGATTGCGTTACCTTAGCAATAACAATTGGTCGTCTTGGTTACGTTTGTCCTCAAGAGGTGGCACCCATGCTACAGCAGTTTATAAGACCCTGGTGTGTATTATTCAATCTTTTATTTAATTCATATTCCTATCCTCTTTCCTCTTTCTCCATGTCTGTCTCTTCCTGTCTCTCTCTTCTTCCCTGTCTCTGTCTTTCTCTCTTCCTCCCTCTCTTTCTTTCTGAAATAAGTATTTTCTGTTTCTCCTGAATCAGTCCGTAATCATTGCCAACCATGTGACTAATCCAGTCCTCTTTTAGGTCCTCTGTCTGTGATGTATTTTGCTTCAGTAGCACCTTCATGTATTTGATACATTACTGGTTTATTTATTTTACAGTTTGTCATTGTTAATTGTCGCTAACTACTAATTAGTGCATGGGATTCGACTGTCACATGCCTGCTGGTTCAGAAAGGGAAAACAAAAGGCTTCCCTAAAATTCCCAAAGCATTCCACAAAAACTTTCCCAAAGCAGTCTCAGAGCACCCCCCCCCGTCCACTAGTCATCCAGCTGCATGTTCCTATCCCAGAATTCCTCAACTTCCTTATAGAAAAAAGTTCATATAAAAAGATTTAGCATTTATAATGTGCTATAGTAAAGGTTAACCTAAATGCCATATGGGCCAAAGTTAAGTTATTTTAAAAGTGACAAAACCGTTTTTAGTGACTTACTCGTAAGTGTATAGTTAATTGCTTTAACACAACGTTTCAGAAGGACCGGTTTGTTTGATGTGCATGCACCAGTCTGATACTGTTTTAAATTATCTGAGAGAAATAATTTTCTCCCCACGAGAATATTTTGTGCCTTCCGAAGTAGTCTTTGGTGAAAGTAGTTCTGATAATATCAAATCTTCTAAAGGTCTAAAATAAATGATTGTAGATTGAATTCACAAGTATGAAGTAAAAATGGCAAGTTGTCTTTTTTAATATACTATAGGTTATTTTTCTTTTTTAGTTGCCATACATACCTTGAGGCAATAGATGTAGTATTTTTATATTGGAGGGTATTCTATTTATCCATAGTGGAATTTATTGTGTTAACAGGTAATATGATATACCTATGCAAGTTCAATTACATTATTGAATACAGTCAATGGTCATTTCAGAGTGCTGTAAGGGTATTGAATTGTAATGCTATGCAGTGCTTTAAGGCAGCCCCTCTGGCCTGGTGTAAAACGTGGCTGTTCCTGTTGACAGGTGCACCTCTCTAAGGAACATAAGAGACAATGAGGAAAAAGACTCAGCGTTCCGAGGCATCTGCACTATGATCAGTGTCAACCCTGGAGGAGTGGTACAGGTGAGGCCCCCAGGCATGGCTGCCCTCTAGAGTATAACATAGGAACTGCACTTCTCTTCTTCTCATGGCCCCATCAGTTGAGGACTAAGAAACATACAGGAACTGCATTACTGGTTATATGGCCCCATGAGTGAGTGATGTTTGCAGAGAAACTCTTGTTGTCTCAATGCAGACCTTTACTCTCATTTTCTCCAGGACTTTATATTTTTCTGTGATGCAGTGGCCTCGTGGGTAAATCCAAAGGATGATCTGCGAGACATGTTCGGCAAGGTAAAAACTGATAACTCTGCCACGTAGTCTTGTAGACTCGAGGCCCGATCTGTGTAAGGGGAAGGAGTGAATATCCTGATCCACAATGTGTGCATGCGTGGCTTTGTGCTAATTGTTGTCTGATATTTTCAGATCCTCCATGGGTTCAAGAACCAGGTGGGCGAGGATAACTGGAGGCGTTTCTCAGACCAGTTCCCACTGCCTCTGAAGGAACGGCTGGCGGCCTTCTACGGGGTGTAATGCTTTCCATAGGAACATACCTGTTCAAGGGGGTACTTTGCACATTCATGGTCAAATCTAATTATAGAGCCGAGAGATCCTATCCAAGGCACTTTAGTGTCTGTTTGTTAGCCACCTTATTTGAGCAAAATGATAAGCAAGCGAAATTAGGAAGGTTTATTCCTAATTTTGCTTACTTAATAATATTGGTCTCACTCTGTGTTTCCAGGTCATTCACTATGGGAGACGACTGACGGGGAACCTCTTATACCCAGGGAACATGTTACCCTTTACTGGGGGTAGGGTCTGCCAGCTGGGGAGGGAGGGGGGTGCGGACCGGGACCCTCCTCAACCTTCTTGACGGGCGGGGTGGGAGGGAGGTGTTAGCCAGCAGAGGCAGTCAACGCCCCCCAAGCAACAGGCGAGGGGGACACGGGGGAACCAGCAGGCTAACTTAATCAAGGGAGGAAACATTTATTTAATCATTTCAACATCTCATTCAGAAATGAAAAGACATTGTCAGCGTAGCCATTTTTGTTTTCTCTTTTTATTTTATTTTTCATTCGAGCTCTCCAGCGACTCTACTACTGAGTGGACATTTGAATCAAAATGCAGGAAAAAAACCAATGCAAAACTTTGTAAATGCTTCTGTCGTTTAGTTGTGGTAAAATCATGGCTTTATACTTACCAGGGGGGGGGATAGTGCTGATTGAGGGTCCGATTTCAGTTAAGAGCTTTTAAATCTATTCGTATCGACCGGAAAGTGCCACTCGGAGATAAGTGTAGGGGGAGGGAGTGTAGAACTAGAGAGAATGATACCGACCATAGAATTGATATGGGGGTGGTTATAAAATAGCGTAGTGGGCATAGAAATGACATTAAAAGTCTCAAAGAAAACAACATAGCAGCTGTCCTCAACTGCCAGGACAGCTGCTAGCCAAGCAACCACAACAGAGGTAATAGACTAAAGAAAATGCTGATATTATCGTATTTATCTAACCAGCTATTTTTTTGGGGGGGGGGGACACTGCCTTTGCATATCTTCAAATAACAATAGCCTGTCTTTTATTGTAGTCATCAATCAAAACAATTGCGTTGAGTTAATGAAAGAAAAATTGGTAGTGGCATATTTAAAGTAATAGAGTAATAAACAGTATTTTTATGGCAGGTCAGAAGCTGTGTTGAATAAACCATTCAGTCAAACACGTCAGACAGAAAGAGTGCATATGATTCTATATTTGTTGTGGTTGAAAGTGACTTGTCTTAAAAACAGGAAAATAACTAAGTAGCATGCTTACATCAAAGTGGGAAGTGGGTAAGGAGGGTGTACATCAGTAGAGTGATCTGTGTGTTGCATCATCAGATAGTTGTGGTATTTCTTGCATAGCCTTGTGATAAGGTTTCTTAAACAAACATGTAGTTTGTCCTTTTTCTGTCCGCCCACCACCCCCTATGTTTACCAGAGCTTTTCCAGTCAGTGTCTAGCATGAACTGGGTTTACATACATACAATATAGAAACATACAAGTCTGATATTGATATTCTCATCTAGTTGAATCCATATACTGAGGCAGGGTTTTGGTTGTGATTCTAAAAAGAGACCTTGAACACTGCTACATACATGTTAAAACTCTGAGGTAAACTCTCAGGCTGCCTCTGTCCTGTGGTGTGGAAGTGACGCGTTCTGTGTGCATGGATGTTTTACTAGCTGCCATAATATCAGCTTTCCTGACCCCATATTGTTTTAAATATCAAATTCTGTCTTTCTTACATTTGTGAAAACAGTACTTGGGCTCGATTGTGGCAACGTAAGACTATATTGTTTAACAGTGTCAAAGGGATGGGGGTATGGAAACAGCATACAGGGCTTTAGCTGAAAATGTTCACCCTTTTGTTATTAGGACTGTAACACAAGTCCTCCTGTCTTGATAGTGTGTCTGTCTGTGACCTTTGTTGGTTGTCAATCCAAAACTCAACAGTAAGCAATTGTAAAAAAAAAAAAGAAAAGAGAAAAAAAAAGAAAAAAGTTTTATGTACTGTGGTTTTTTTATTATTGTTGTTGGTTTGCTTTTTTTGTGAAAAGCATGATCTTTGAGGATGATTGTAATGACTGTTTTGAATGCAAGGTATTCGAATGCTTGATTCCTTGCATGTTGGTGGTCCTTTTACATCCCAAACTAGACAGGGGGAGGTGCATTTCAATTGAACTAAAAAGTGAAGGAAATTCTTATTTCTTCACTACCCCATTTCGCTGACATACAATATCAGACTTTTATTTTGAAAGTTCAACTTTTATCTCATACATACCTGCAGGACGATTTTCCCCTTAACCTATAACCCACGTGCACATGTATTGTTTGTTTTCTTGTTAAATACTGTGAAGTTAGAACTTAAAGAAAAAAATATGTTTTTTGTTCCTTTTTGTTTTGGTGTGTTATTCTTTTGGCTCCGTAAAGTGCAAAAGTCTTGAGGTCGTTGATTGCCTGAATGTATCCCATGGTGGGTGGGAATACAGTTTTATGCCCAGCCAACCAATCAGATTCACTCTGCAGGTCAGAGTAATTGTTGCAGTATTTTGTCTGCCTCGCAGGGCATATTAAAAGCACTTGTTCAGACAGAAATGTATTCTGCATACTGTAGTAGACTCACACAATCACGTACTGATATAGTATTTGTTTACTGGAGACTTATACCACTAAACACCTCATGTATTACTTCACTGAGTATTCTATATTGTGTAGTCCTTTTCTTTCTGTGTGTGTGTGTGTGTGTGTGTATATATATATCACACACACACACACACACACACACACACACACACACACACACGTGTGTGTGTATATACATATACACACGTGTATATATGTATGTATATATATATGTATATATACACATGTGTGTATGTATATATATATGTACAGTGCCTTGCGGAAGTATTCAGCCCCCTTGAACTTTGCGACCTTTTGCCACATTTCAGGGTTCAAACATAAAGATATAAAACTGTATTTTTTTGTGAATAATCAACAACAAGTGGGACACAATCATGAAGTGGAACGACATTTATTGGATATTTCAAACTTTTTTAACAAATCAAAAACAGAAAAATTGGGCGTGCAAAATTATTCAGCCCCCTTAAGTTAATACTTTGTAGCGCCACCTTTTGCTGCGATTACAGCTGTACGTCGCTTGGGGTATGTCTCTATCAGTTTTGCACATCGAGAGACTGACATTTTTTCCCATTCCTCCTTGCAAAACAGCTCGAGCTCAGTGAGGTTGGATGGAGAGCATTTGTGAACAGCAGTTTTCAGTTCTTTCCACAGATTCTCGATTGGATTCAGGTCTGGACTTTGACTTGGCCATTCTAACACCTGGATATGTTTATTTTTGAACCATTCCATTGTAGATTTTGCTTTATGTTTTGGATCATTGTCTTGTTGGAAGACAAATCTCCGTCCCAGTCTCAGGTCTTTTCCATCAGGTTTTCTTCCAGAATGGTCCTGTATTTGGCTCCATCCATCTTCCCATCAATTTTAACCATCTTCCCTGTCCCTGCTGAAGAAAAGCAGGCCCAAACCATGATGCTGCCACCACCATGTTTGACAGTGGGGATGGTGTGTTCAGGATGATGAGCTGTGTTGCTTTTACGCCAAACATAACGTCTTGCATTGTTGCCAAAAAGTTCAATTTTGGTTTCATCTGACCAGAGCACCTTCTTCCACATGTTTGGTGTGTCTCCCAGGTGGCTTGTGGCAAACTTTAAACAACACTTTTTATGGATATCTTTAAGAAATGGCTTTCTTCTTGCCACTCTTCCATAAAGGCCAGATTTGTGCAATATACGACTGATTGTTGTCCTATGGACAGAGTCTCCCACCTCAGCTGTAGATCTCTGCAGTTCATCCAGAGTGATCATGGGCCTCTTGGCTGCATCTCTGATCAGTCTTTTCCTTGTATGAGCTGAAAGTTTAGAGGGACGGCCAGGTCTTGGTAGATTTGCAGTGGTCTGATACTCCTTCCATTTCAATATTATCGCTTGCACAGTGCTCCTTGGGATGTTTAAAGCTTGGGAAATCTTTTTGTATCAAAATCCGGCTTTAAACTTCTTCACAACAGTATCTCGGACCTGCCTGGTGTGTTCCTTGTTCTTCATGATGCTCTCTGCGCTTTTAACGGACCTCTGAGACTATCACAGTGCAGGTGCATTTATACGGAGACTTGATTACACACAGGTGGATTGTATTTATCATCATTAGTCATTTAGGTCAACATTGGATCATTCAGAGATCCTCACTGAACTTCTGGAGAGAGTTTGCTGCACTGAAAGTAAAGGGGCTGAATAATTTTGCACGCCCAATTTTTCAGTTTTTGATTTGTTAAAAAAGTTTGAAATATCCAATAAATGTCGTTCCACTTCATGATTGTGTCCCACTTGTTGTTGATTCTTCACAAAAAAATACAGTTTTATATCTTTGTTTGAAGCCTGAAATGTGGCATAAGGTCGCAAAGCTCAAGGGGGCCGAATACTTTCGCAAGGCACTGTATATACATATGTGTATGTATATGTACACATACATGTACACATACATATATATATGTATGTATGTATGTATGTATGTATGTGTACATACACCAACACAGTTGAAGTCGGAAGTTTACATACACCTTAGCCAACTACATTTAAATTCAGTTTTTCACAATTCCTGACATTTAATCCGAGTAAAAAATCCCTGTCTTAAGTTAGTTAGGATCACCATTTTATTTTAATAAAGTGAAATGTCAGAATAATAATAGAGTGATTTATTTCAGCTTTTATTTCTTTCATCACATTCCCATTGGGTCAGAAGTTTACATACACTCAATTAGTATTTGGTAGAATTGCCTTTGAATTGTTTAACTTGGGTTAAACTTTTAGGGTAGCCTTCCACAAGCTTCCCACAATAAGTTGGGGGACTTTTGTCCCATTCCTCCTGACAGAGCTGGTGTAACTAAGTCAGGTTTGTTGGCCTCCATGCTCGCACATGCTTTTTCAGTTCTGCCCATAAATATTATTTTGGATTGAGGTCAGGGCTTTGTGATGGCCACTCCAATACCTTGACTTTGTTGTCCTTAAGCCAGTACGCTTGTGGTCATTGTCCATTTGGAAGACCCATTTGCGACCAAGCTTTAACTTCCTGACTGATGTCTTGAGATGTTGCTTCAATATATCCACATAATTTTCCTCCTCATGATGCCATCTATTTTGTGAAGTGCACCAGTCCCTCCTGCAGCAAAGCACCCCACACACAACATGATGCTGCCACCCACGTGCTTCACCGTTGGGATGATGTTCTTTGGCTTGAAAGCCTCCCCCTTTTTCCTCCAAACATAATGATGGTCATTATGGCCAAAAAGTTCTATTTTTGTTTGATCAAACCAGAGGACATTTCTCCAAAAAGTATGATCTTTGTCCCCATGTGCAGTTCAAACTCTAGTCTGGCTTTTTTATGGCAGTTTTGGAGCATTGGCTTCTTCCTTGCTGAGCGGCCTTCAGGTTATGTCGATTATAGGACTAGTTTTTACTGTGGATATACATTTACATTTTGCACCCGTTTCCTCCAGCATCTTCACAAGGTCCTTTGCTGCTGTCTGGGATTGATTTGCACTTATCGCACCAAAGTACCTTCATCTCTAGGAGACAGAACGTGTCTCCTTCCTGAGCGGTATGACGGCAGCGTGGTCCCATGGTGTTTATACTTGCATACTATTGTTCGTACAGATGAACGTGGTACCTTCAGGCATTTGGAAATTGCTCCCAAGGATGAACCAGACTTGTGGAGGTCTACAAATTTTTTTTTCTGAGGTCTTGGCTGATTTCTTTTGATTTTCCCATGATGTCAAGCAAAGAGGCACTGAGTTTGAAGGTAGGCCTTGAAATACATCCACAGGTACACCTCCAATTGAATCAAATTATGTCAATTAGCCTATCAGATGCTTCTGAAGCCATGACATTTTCTGGAATTTTCCAAGCTGTTTAAAGGCACAATCAACTTAGTGTATGTAAACTTCTGACCTTCTGGAATTGTGATACAATGGAATTATAAGTGAAATAATCTGTCTGTAAACAATTGTTGGAAAAATGACTTGTCATGCACAAAGTAGGTGTCCTAACCGACTTGCCAAAACTATAGTTTGTGAACACGAAATTTGTGGAGTGGTTGAAAAACAAGTTTTATCGACTCCAACCTAAGTGTATGGAAACTTCCAACTTCAACTGTGTGTTTGACCTGTTTTTAAAGATAAGATTCCCAATATCTTAAATTCTCTAAAAGATAATTGGTGTGAACTAAGCCTGGAGATGAAATACTGCAGATGCTCATGTATTGCCACAAAACCTTTCCAAAGCCAACAATCTTTAACTTAGATGAATAGGTAATTAAAATAAAATATATTTAAGTCTCCTTGAATCTTTATTGTACGGTATATTTATTTTAAAAAATTAATTGGATGGTTGTGTTGAACATAATTAGACATTTTCACACTTGTAACAACAAAAACATGGGGTATTTCAAGTTAGCCTGGATCCAAACTGAATTGCTCTTTTTTTTTCACCAGGCTAATATCAAGTAGCACAAAAAGACGGAATGGGATATATGGAGGCGCCTGTTTCTGTAGTTCTTGTTTTTGTGCCACACCTTTGTCATGGAGTGGACATTACTTTGTCTTTGTCACATTCCAGCTGTTTGGCATGTCAAAAATTGGAGGTCGCGTGGCTTGATTGGTTCTGTCCTACTGCGATTTATCACACTGAATTAAAAACAACAAAAACATATAGGGCCTGTTTCCCAGACACATTTTAAACCTAGTGCTAAGCTTAATTTGTGTCCAGGAAATCGTCCCAAGAAAATATGAAAAGAAAAATACATAGAACAGTCACTGTTTGTGTGCCGTCTTAATGACATAGCCGCTGCTATAATGTGTAGCTTCTGTACTTGAATATTTGTTTGTAGTAACCTCAGAAGGTCTGTGTTTACCGTTATTGTTTTCCAAATGTATGCCTTTTTCCATCTCCCTTTACCGATAAGAGGTTATTAAGCCTGCGCTAACCCTAAACTACAGAGGATGTTCCTGTCTATGGGTGTTCAGTTCACTAATGTTTGATATGTGTGCTAACTCACAATAAGGCACTGAGATACACACACCCAGGGTCAGTGTGAAATAATAATTGTAACTAGGTAAGCTCATGCATTCAAATTTAGCTACAATTTGGAGGAATAAGAATATACAATTGGGAAGAGGTAACTTGCACATAATGAATGCAACTGTGGCAAAGTGATTGTAAGACATGTCTAGATAGTTAATGTAATATGTACATGATGCCTTGATGATAACTGAATGATTTAGCTGGGGATTCGTAATGGCTGGTAATTTTCAATAATGAAAAAAGACCTTGCACATTAGGCCAAACGTAAATATGCTCATGGCGTCTTACAGCTATGTTTGCGTTTTTGAAGTCTTTAATTTTGAAGAACAGGGGGGGAAATCTTTTAAAAATCATAGTCTATTAGAATGTCTCTAAAGAGACAAAAAAAAATTTACTACAAGGTGTAAATAGGATAATTTTGGTCATAAAGTCAGTCTCATCCATAACAGATTTGCGAGATGATGGTGAAAAAAGTGTCATGGATTGAAGGGTCCCATAAATTCATTAGGTTTGGGTTTTTTCAATCCTACAGCAGACAGCACCCAAGTAATCATAATTTCGCAGCACAGCTGCACTGACCCTATCGTAATGCCCATGGTCCATTTGGTTTGACCTTCGATATCCCTGAGGCTAGTTAGGGTACATCAGTAAATTACACAATGTAAATCAGAAAATATTTTAAAAGGTCAATAGCTTCACATCTCAATTACTTAACCTCAAATGACTATAAATGGTAGAAATTCATATACAAATATAAAAAACATTTAATGAGACAACTAAAAATGTGGAACAATAAAATATTTTCCCATTTACATTGTAATTTATTGGTGGTCACTAAATAGCCCCAGAGATGGGCTATCCATTGTCAAACCAACTTTGCCAGGGTCACACACTAGCCTGCTGAAGCTAATTGGAGAAAGAAGTTGGCTAGTGCTAGCTAGCCTAGGTGACTTCAAGACACACGACCTGGTTAGGCTGTTTCAAGTTATCTAACAGAGTGAATGTACAAATGCTTGCCACATGCGAACACCCACGAGACATCCACATTAAACCACCCCCTCCAAGACTACTCTTTTGGCTTCAGTCATGGCCGCTGCATTTCTTAATGACCAAAACAAAAAATTAGGCCAAATCAGGAATTTCAGCCCCCCTTTAAAGAACACCTATAACAATAGCCTGTGACTTTCATTTAGCCATAAGAAAAAAACTTTACAAGGATTTCTCCAAGTCTGCCTTCACCCGTTTTTGCTGAATAATGTGAGAGAAACTTCTTCTTTTTGAAATAGTGAATATGGTTTAAATTGTTTTTATAAACTGCTGAATTTTAAGGTTAAATAATAAGAATAATTTAGGGGGCCACCAAATATTTTGGATCATGTGAAGAATCTTTATTGTACTGTAGTGATTTTGTAATGATATTTGTATAAAGATGTGATGGATGTGAATGGTAATCACTGCTTGGATCTGTACATTGTTGAGAATAAATTGTTTACAAAAATCTGGGACTGCTGTTTTCTGTTACTGTGTGTTACATTTTTAAATGCACTTTAAATAAAGTTTGATGTGATCTGTCTAATGGTTTTTAGCCTGATAATATCAGGTCGGATAGACCAGAGTTAATGACCCCCATTGGCCCCATACTTTCATCCACCACTCACAACATATTTAGTAGTGACAAAGATGGCCAAGGTGGCTGTGTAGATGACTGAGTCATGATTTTAGTGTAATGTCCCTGTGGAAGATCATTTTGCAACCTTGAAGTGTTTATGAGATCAACATTGTCAGGGAAATATCTCGGCCTCATACTCTTATCAAAGTTTATTGGATGCATACACAGATTTGCAGATATCACAGGTTCAGCGAAATTCTTGTTTCAACAGTGCAGTAATACCTAGCAGAACAAGACCATACACACATAAAACAAAAAAATGTATTAAATATCTTGATCATAAGGAAGTGGCAGCCAGGATGGATGCCCTCTGTTATCAAATTTGATCTGACACATGTTTTGTGAGCAACCAGTGTGAATTGGGGCGGCAGGGTAACCTAGTGGTTAGAGTGTTGGACTAGTAACCGAAAGGTTGCAAGTTCAAATCCCCGAGCTGACAAGGTACAAATCTGTCGTTCTACCCCTGAACAGGCAGTTAACCCACTGTTCCTAGGCCGTCATTGAAAATAAGAATTTGTTCTTAACTGACTGGCCTAGTAAAATATAAAAAATTAACAGTGAAATGCTTATTTACAGGCTGTTCCCAACAATACAGAGAAAAGAAAATGGTGAAATCATACAAAAGTAAAACCTGTAATAATAAAAAAGTAATAGATACACAATGAGTAGCGATATACAAGGGTCACCATGCGCAACATAGCTTCAGCGTGTAAATCAGCTAGATGTGTCGGCATCGAGTAATTGTCTCTGGCCCCCTCCCAGTTAGGGGGAGTGATGAGCTCTACAGCAGTCTCACAACTCAATCGCTGGTTGAAAACTGTTTTCTGCCCCTCCCAAAAGATAGAATTTGTAGATAATTGGCCTTCTTTCTGGGACTCACCCACAAACAGGACCAAGCCTGGCCTCCTGAGGAGTGACGGACTCCATCCTAGCTGGAGGGGTGCTCTCTCCTCTAGCTCCACAATGAAATAGGGTGCAGGCCAGGCATCAGGCTGTTAGCCAGCCTGACAGCTTAGTGGGATCTGCCACTAGCAACATCAGTGTAGTCAGCTCAGTTATCCCCATTGAGACCGTGTCTGTGCCTCGACCTAGGTTGGGCAAAACTAAACATGGCGGTGTTCGCCTTAGCAATCTCCCTAGGATAAAGACCTCCATTCCTGCCATTATTGAAAGAGATCGTGATACCTCTCATCTCAAAATAGGGCTACTTAATGTTACATCCCTCACTTCAAAGGCAGTTATAGTCAATGAACAATCTTGATGTGATTGGCCTGACTGAAACATGGCTTAAGCCTGATGAATTTACTGTGTTAAATGAGGCCTCACATCCTGGTTACACTAGTGACCATATCCATATTCCCCAAAGGCGGAGGTGTTGCTAACATTTACGATAGCAAATTTCAATTTACAAAAAAAAAATGACGTTTTCGTCTTTTGAGCTTCTAGTCATGAAATCTATGCAGCCTACTCAATCGCTTTTTATAGCTACTGTTTACAGGCCTCCTGGGCCATATACAGCGTTCCTCACTGAGTTCCCTGAATTCCTATCGGACCTTGTAGTCATGGCAGATAATATTATAATTTTTGGTGATTTTAATATTCACATGTAAAAGTCCACAGACCCACTCCAAAAGGCTTTCGGAGCCATCATCGACTCAGTGGGTTTTGTCCAACATGTCTCTGGACCTACTCACTGTCACAGTCATACTGTGGACCTAGTTTTGTCCCATGGATTGTGGATCTTAATGTTTTCCCTCATAATCCTGGACTATCGGACCACCATTTTATTACGTTTGCAATCACAACAAATAATCTGCTCAGACCCCAACCAAGGAGCATCAAAAGTCGTGCTATAAATTCTCAGACAACACAAAGATTCCTTGATGCCCTTCCAGACTCCCTCTGCCTACCCAAGGACGGGTAGGCAGACCATTCCATAAAAATGGAGCTCTATAGGAGAGAGCCCTGCCTCCAGCTGTTTGCTTAGAAATTCTAGGGACAATTAGGAGGCCTGCGTCTTGGGACCGTAGCGTACGTGTAGGTATGTACGGCAGGACCAAATCAGAGAGATAGGTAGGAGCAAGCCCATGTAATGTTTTGTAGGTTAGCAGTAAAACCTTGAAATCAGCCCTTAGGGAGGCTAGCACTGGAGTAATATGATCCAATTTTTTGGTTCTAGTCAGGATTCTAGCAGCCGTATTTAGCACTAACTGAAGTTTATTTAGTGCTTTATCCGGGTAGCCGGAAAGTAGAGCATTGCAGTAGTCTAACCTAGAAGTGACAAAAGCATGGATTAATTTTTCTGCGTCATTTTTGGACAGAGAGATTCAGATTTTTGCAATGTTACGTAGATGGAAAAAAGCTGTCCTTGAAACAGTCTTGATATGTTCTTCAAAAGAGAGATCAGGGTCCAGAGTAACGCCGAGGTCCTTCACAGTTTTATTTGAGACGACTGTACAACCATTAAGATTAATTGTCAGATTCAACAGAAGATCTCTTTGTTTCTTGGGACCTAGAACAAGCATCTCTGTTTTGTCCGAGTTTAAAAGTAGAACGTTTGCAGCCATCCACTTCCTTATGTCTGAAACACATGCTTCTAGCGAGGGCAATTTTGGGGCTTCACCATGTTTCATTGAAATGTACAGCTGTGTGTCATCCGCATAGCAGTGAAAGTTAACATTATGTTTTTCGAATGACATCCCCAAGAGGTAAAATATATAGTGAAAACAATAGTGGTCCTAAAACGGAACCTTGAGGAACACCGGAATTTACAGTTGATTTGTCAGAGGACAAACCATTCACAGAGACAAACTGATATCTTTCCGACAGATAAGATCTAAACCAGGCCAGAACTTGTCCGTGTAGACCAATTTGGGTTTCCAATTTCTCCAAAAGAATGTGGTGATCGATGGTATCAAAAGCAGCACTAAGGTCTAGGAGCACGAGGACAGATGCAGAGCCTCGGTCTGATGCCATTAAAAGGTCATTTACCACCTTCACAAGTCCAGTCTCAGTGCTATGATGGGGTCTAAAACCAGACTGAAGCATTTCGTATACATTGTTTGTCTTCAGACTCAGACGCAGACTCTGTCTCAACCTTTAAGTCTTTACTGAAGACTCATCTCTTCAGTGGGTCATATGATTAAGTGTAGTCTGGCCCAGGAGTGTGAAGGTGAACGGAAAGGCTCTGGAGCAACGAACCACCTTTGCTGTCTCGGCCTGGCCGGTTCCCCTCTCTCCACTGGGATTCTATGCCTCTAACCTTATTACAGGGGCTGAGTCACTGGCTTACTGGTGCTCTTTCATGCCGTCCCTAGGAGGGGTGCGTCACTTGAGTGGGTTGAGTCACTGACGTGATCTTCCTGTCTGGGTTGGCGCCCGCCCTTGGGTTGTGCCGTGGCGGAGATCTTTGTGGGTTATACTCGGCCTTGTCTCAGGATGTTAAGTTGGTGGTTGAAGATATCCCTCTAGTGGTGTGGGGGCTGTGTTTTGGCAAAGTGGGTGGGGTTATATTCTTCCTGTTTGGCCCTGTCCGGGGGTATCATCGGATGGGGCCACAGTGTCTCCTGACCCCTCCTGTCTCAGCCTCCAGTATTTATGTTGCAGTAGTTGATGTGTCGGGGGGCTAGAGTTAGTTTGTTATATCTGGTGTACTTCTACTGTCTTATCTGGTGTCCTGTGTGAATTTAAGTATGCTCTCTCTAATTATCTCTTTCTTTCTCTCTCTCTGAGGATCTGAGCCCTAGGACCATGCCTCAGGACTACCTGGCATGATGACTCCTTGCTGTCCCCAGTCCACCTGGCTGTGCTGCTGCTCCAGTTTCAACTGTTCTGCCTGCAGCTATGGAACCCTGACCTGTTCACTGGACGTGCTACCTGTCCCAGACCTGCTGTTTTCAACTCCCTAGACTGAGACAGCAGGAGCGGTAGAGATACTATTAATGATTGGCTATGAAAAGCCAACTGACATTTACTCCTGAGGTGCTGACTTGCTGCACCCTTGACAACTACTGTGATTATTATTATTTGACCATGCTGGTCATTTATGAACATTTGAACATATTGGCCATGTTCTGTTATATTCTCCACCCGGCACAGCCAGAAGAGGACTGGCCACCCCTCATAGCCTGGTTCCTCTCTAGGTTTCTTCTTAGGTTTTGGCCTTTCTAGGGAGTTTTTCCTAGCCACCGTGCTTCTACACCTGCATTGCTTGCTGTTTGGGGTTTTAGGCTGGGTTTCTGTACAAAACTTTGAGATATCAGCTGATGTAAGAGGGGCTATATAAATACATTTGATTTGATTTACCCATAGTCAATGTGCAGGGGTTTGAGGTAGATACAGAATATACAATTTGTATTAGCCCCATGTGCCGAATACAACAGTGAAATGCTTACTTATGAGCTGCTAACCAACAATGCAATTGAACAAAAATACAGATAAGAAATAAAAGTAACAAGTAATTAAAGAGCAGCAGTAAAATAACAATAGCGAGACTATATACAGGGGGGTACTGGTTAGTTGAAGTAATATGTACATGTAGGTAGAGTTTTTAAAGTGACTATGCATGGATAACAACAAAGAGTAGCAGCAGTGTAAAATAGAGGGGGCGGGGGGGCAATTGATTAGATGTTCAGGAGTCTTATGGCTTGGGGTAGAAGCTGTTTAGAAGCCTCTTGGACCTAGACGTGGCGCTCCGGTACGCTTGCCGTGCGGCAAGCAGAGAGAACCATCTATGACTAGGGTGGCTGGAGTCTGACCATTTTTATGGCCTTCCTCTGACACCGCCTGGTATAGAGGTCCTGGATGGCAGGAAGCTTGGCCTCAGTGATGTACTGGGCCGTTCACACTACCCTCTGTAATGCCTTGCGGTCGGAGGCAGAGCAGTTGCCATACCAGGCAGTGATGGAACCAGTCTCGATGGTGCAGCTGTAGAACCTTTTGAGGATCTGACGACCCATACCAAATCTTTTCAGTCTCCTGAGGGGGAATAGGTTTTGTCGTACCCTCTTCAAGACTGTCTTGGTGTGCTTGGACCATGTTAGTTTGTTGGTGATGTGGACACCAAGGATCTTGAAGCTCTCAACCTGCTCCACTACAGCCCCATCGATGAGAATGGGGGCGTGCTCGGTCCTCTTTTTCCTGTAGTCCACAATCATCTCAGTATGTACATATAACTACGAATAAAGTGACAGATGGTAAATTGTAGCAGCAGCGTATGGGATGAGTCAAAGTTTGTGCAAAAAGGGTCAATGCAGATTGTCCGGGAAGCTATTTAATAAACTATTTAGCATTCTTATGGTTTGGGTGTAGAAGCTGTTTGGCCCCAGTGACGTACTTGGCCATACGCACTATCCTCTGCAGCTACTTGCGGTCAGATGCCAGGCAGTTGCCATTCCAAGCAGTCAACATCAACGTCATTTGGCAGACACACTTATCCAGAGCGACTTAGAGGAACAATTAGGGTTAATTGCCTTGCTCAAGGGCACATTGACAGATTTGTCACCTTTCCTTTACTGGTAGTCTACCTGCCTCCCATAAGATGCTCTCAACGGTGCGGCAGTAGATCTTTTTGAGGGTCTGATGGCCCATGACAAATCTTTTCAGCCTCCAGAGATGGAAGAGGTGTGCTCGACCCTCCGTTTCTTTTTCCATGATCCTTTGTCTTGTTGACGTTGACAACAACCTCGCCCTCAATGTCAACAAGACAAATCAAATGTTATTTGTCACATGCTCCGAAAACAACAGGTGCAGACCTTACCGTGAAATGCTTACTTACAAGCCCTTAACCAACAATGCAGTTCAAGAAATAGAGTTTAAAAAAAGATTTACTAAATAAACTAAAGTTAAAATAGTAAAATACAAATAAAAAGTAACACAAAAATAACGAGGCTATATTTCAGGGGGTACCGGTACCGAGTCAATGTGCAGGGATACAGGTTAGTTGAGTTATTTTGTACATGTACTGTAGGTAGGGGAAAGAAATAACTGTAGAAGCAACATTATGTACAAAATAAGTTACAAACAATGTGAAAAAACAAACAAAATAGCACAGTTGGTTAGGAATCCATAAAACGGCAGCCATCACCTCCAGCACCATTATACAAAGGAGCTGATCATGGAGAAAGAAACAGAGGGTCGAGCCTGCCTCTTCCATCTCTGGAGGTTGAAAAGATTTGGCATGGGCTTTCAGATCCTCAAACAGTTCTACTGCTATAGGCTGTCTCATTGTTGTTGGTGATCAGGCCTACCACTGTCCTGTCGTCAGCAAACTTAATGATGGTGCTGGAGTCGTGCACGGCCACGCAGTCGTGGGTGAACAGGGAGTACAGACGGGGACTAAGTATACACCCCTGAGGGGCCACCGTGTTGCGGGTCAGTGTGGCAGATGTGTTGTTGCCTGCCCTCACCAGCTGGGGGAGTCCCGTCAGGAAGTCCAGGAACCAGTTGCATTGGGAGGTGTCCAGTCCCAGGGTCCTTACATACATCCTTACCTTAGTGATGGACTTGGAGGGCACTATAGTGTTGAACGCTGAGCTGTAGTCAATGAACAGAATTCTCACGTAGGTGTTCCTTTTGTCCAAGTGGGTAAGTGCAATAGAGATTGCGTCATCTGTGGATCTGTTGGGGCGGTGTGCGAATTTGAGTAGGTCCAGGGATATCTGTGATGATGATGTTTATATGAGCCATGACTAGCCGTTCAAAGCATTTCATGGCTACAGATGTGAGTGCTATGGAGTGATGGTCATTTAGACGGTTACCATGGCTATTTTGCGCACAGGGACTATGGTGGTCTGCTTGAAACATAGGTATTACAGAGAGAGGTTGAAAATGTAAGCGAAGACACTTAGAATAAAAATTATTTTATTTTATATGTTAGTATAGCCAGGAAACCTTTCCTACCTTGGCTGACATTAATCACAGTGATTTAGAACGTTTAAATAATTATAGAACCAGTCTAGAATATCACTGCAGACCAGTCATTTCCCCAGTTCCTTTTTTGTTCCCGCTATGGGTGGCGCTGTTTCCTTGTCTCTGGATTTTGGAGAAGACGAAAGGCAACTGAATTGAATCTATCTGAAGGAGGTGGAGTCTGAGGTGGGGAGGGAGAAGAAAGAGTGAGGGAAAAGGAGAAAAAAAGGAGAAAAAGCACACAACAGAAAAGGGGAGGACATAGGTGCAATTGCGTGAATATTGGTTGAATTACATTGAAGAAAATAGTTGCAGAGAGGAAGAAACCAAGATGATAACGCCCTACTTCCTACAGAATTTCTGGGTAGGTTCTGCTTTTGTTTATTTTCTTTACCCGGGTTAGTAGGCTAAATTGTTTAGCTCATATCCCCTATCAGTCCCGCAAGTGGATGTGACAACCGGACATTGAGACCTATTCCACAATTCGCTTAAACCCGATTCATGTGGGATCTTGCTGGTGAAATAGAAGTATCTGGGTCAACACAATGTGTTAACCCATTGCCCAGCTACTTTTCTCGGCGAATATTATTTTGCCCCCTGGATTGGGCCTCTGTGAATGCCATTTTACACGAGTGCTGAATTGAATCCACCCCTCGTCCGGTCAATTGGTTGAATGGCTGTCACGGAGTGTCTTGAAATGTTTATGTATTTTTTTCCGTGGAACCCATTGGGGGTTTGTAGTTGTCATTCATAATCTCTACGTGTCAATTTCTTCCGTAATGAAGTTTTAGTGAGAGTCCAGACGTTTTAGCAAGTGTGAGGGGGGGTTTCTGCTAGTTGATTGTAACAGTGTTGCAACATTTGCCAGAATAAGAATGGCTACTTGTATTCAGCAACCCAACAGCAGACTAAAAACTATGGGTGACAGGGTTTTCAGTTGTGTGGCTCCTTCCAGTTACTGTCGGGCTGCTGTCTCTGGCCTCGTTGGAAGCACAGCCTGTGGCACAGCTAAAGACTGAGCTGTTCAGAAAACTTTTAAGGCCATATGCTAATTATGTTCTCTGTCAGATCTTGTTGTGTGCTCTTGTTTTTGGGGGGATTATTTTTAGTATTATTATAATATTTGTTTTTTTCTTCAGTACTTTGGGTGTGAGAAGCGATTTTCAAATTAAATGTAGTATTGTTATTATGTAGACATTTTACTGTAACAATGTTGCAGTTTGCGTTACTGTGGAATGTCAGAACAATCAGAATGCATTCTCTCTTAGTGATCAGTTCTTTGTGGCTAAATTGTGAATGAACCTAGTTCCACTTAATTGATTATGTCATATGAAGATCTTTCCCATAAAGTTATTTTGCATGTCAAGTGACATGGTTTAATTAGTCACTTGTTAAAATGTAACCGCATTCTAAATGTTACTGAATTACTCATTTACTCCCACTTTCGAGGCTTACTAGATAAGTAGTTGAAAGGATAGGCCTATTTTCCTTTACTACAAAGCTATCTGTGTTCAAGATATTATGATATACAAGTGTGTAAATTCAGTCTCTGGGTATTCTATTTTACACCATGGGTCAACCATTTGCCAGATAACTTAAAATCTTGAATCCATATGTTAACTACTATTTGGTATTATAATGACTGCTTAGGCCCTAGGTGTGTACTAGGTGTGTACTAGGTGTGTACTAGGTGTGTACTAGGTGTGCTGTAGCCACTTGCTGCTTTATTGACAGCCTAGTCTTTATTACAATGGACTTTGACAGGTTCTGATTCATGACAAATTTACGTCACATACATATACAGTAGGCCTACCATAACATGACGTTTCCCTGACTGAAGGACACAGACAGAAAAGCAGACAGATGGATGGACGGACAGACGGTGCATGTCGGCAGGTAGCCTAGTAGTTGAGTGTTGGACTAGTAACCGAAAGGTTGCAAGATCAAATCCCCGAGCTGACAAGGTAAAAATCTGTCGTTCTGCCCCTGAACTGGCAGTTAACCCACTGTTCCTAGGCCGTCATTGAAAATAATAATTTGTTCTTAACTGACTTGCCTAGATAAATAAAGGTTAAATAGAAAGAAATGTAATGGTGTGTAATCACAGGTGGTTGTTCTTGCATTCCACAGATGTTATCTTGAGATCATACGGAAGTGGCAGCCATGTCATGCCAGTGTTGATGCCCTCTGTTATGTTTCATAACAATCATAACAGTCAGTCAGCTGGACTAACCAGACCCAGAAATGAGCTCCAGCTGAGGTGGAACTGTACAGTGGAGAGGAAGGAGGCCCAAAGTATGGGACACAGCACTGTGATTAGTCTGTGGTACAGTAAGCGATGACTGTACTTGATCACTATCAATAAGGCTTAATTCATGACAATAGAACTAGGCCTAATCTCGATGAAGATAATGTAGACACAAACCACTGACTTCATGAAGACCTTTTTAAATATATTTATTTATGTATTAGAGGAACCGGTACATGATACAAGGAAATTATTTTCAGAGAGAAGAGGAGAGCACAAGGTGTATTTTTACTCCTTACCAAGTTACAGTACATGGAAAGGAAGGAGGAAGAGTTCTAACTGTTATTAGCCTAATGTGTAATAGCCTACTACACTGACTGTACGCTACACAACTGATTGATCACTATCAAGTTTCTTAAGACATTTGCCCTTATCTTGATGTAGATAAAACAAAAATATATATATATATTTAGGCTAAATAAATGCCACTGACTTGTTGAAGACCTTTTTTGAAATATATTTGTACTGGACTAGGGAAACCGGTATATGATAGGAGGAAATTAAGTGAAGACAGAAAGCCACAAGGTGTGTTTTTACTCTGACACATCACAAGCACTCTGATGTTCTCAAGTTTATGTTCTCAGGAAGAAAGGATTTGATCATGTCTGGTCACACAATCAAAATAAAAGTCCAGCCTTGATCTCTTCAGAAAACATTAGGCCTAAGCTTGAATGTCTGTGTGTTCTGGTTAGTTTTATTTGTTTACTCTTGAAAGGCTAAAGGTCACAGATGTCTACTATATAATTTAGCCACAGCTAGCCAGTAAAATATAGGGCCTTTTTACCTAGTTTACTGAAATAAGCTCTGTGTCCAGAGAAACACCTCTGTTAGATAGTTAAAAAAAAAAATGATGACTGACTATGAACATTAATATAGTGCCTACCTCTTGTATAGTTAATCTAATTTAATAAGAGTGGTATCGTTGCAAAGCTTAAGCCATCTAAGGAAAAGGGGAGAGAAGATGTGATGTAGTTCATGTACTGTATCTTGAAGGCTGAGAGAGACTAAGAGCCCTGCTATCCTCTCATCTCTCAACCTACCCTCTGTGCTTAGATACAAGCCCCAAGATCACAGTGGAAGCAGAGATCAGCTGTGTGGTTAAGATGCAGGACACACACACCCTCTCATATACACATTTTACTGAATTTCAAATGTGGACACGGCAGCATCTCTTCCCTCAGCTAAATAGTAATGTAGAGCTGTCATGGTACAACAGGATGCGTGAGATAATTAGTTCTAGAATTTTGTAAAGCCCATATACTCTTCGTTCCAGTAACATGGATGGACCCAGAACTTAATTGAGCATCTGACCAATTACACAATACTTTAGTTTTGGGTTAACGTATATTACTCTCAGCTGAACAAACAAGTGTTTTAGGAATGAAGGAACACGGTCTCTGTGTGTTGCATCACTTGCTGTGTCACTGCTATGCTTCCCCTTCAATGGATGTGTTACCCACACACAGCAAGGACCTGTGTTTTAATCTGTTACCTCTTTCTATTCTGATTTGTAATCTTTTCTCTATATTCCCAGAAGGTTGGGTTGAGAGCGCACTACAGTGTTGTGTGTAGGCAGGGCCTGTGTGTGTGGTGAACTGTCTGTCCCCCTCAGTGTTTCATGGGAAAATAAGATGGCAGTGTGATAAGCAAATAGAGCGAAGAAGTCCAGCATCCCGGAGTCGCCTCTTCACTGTTGATGTTGAGACTGGTGTTTTGCGGGTACTATTTAATGAAGCTAGCTGCCAGTTGATGACTTGTGAGGCGTCTGTTTCTCAAACTAGACGCTCTAATGTACTTGTCCTCTTGCTCAGTTGTGCACCGGGGCCTCCCACTCCTCTTTCTATTCTGGTTAGAGACATTATTCTTTGTTCTGTGAAGGGAGTAGTACACAGCTTTGAACGAGATCTTCAGTTTCTTGGCAATTTCTCGCATGGAATAGCCTTAATTTCTCAGAACAAGCATAGACTGATGATTTTCAGAAGAAAGTTATTTGTTTCTTGCCATTTTGAGCCTGTAATTGAACCCACAAATGCTGATGCTCCAGATACTCAACTAGTCTAAAGAAGACCATTTTTATTGCTTCTTTAATCAAATAAGAAAAACCTCCTTCACTCATGCTGCCAAACACCCTCGTAAAACTGACTATCCTACTGATCCTTGACTTCGGCGATGTCATTTACAACAGCCTCCAACACTCTACTCAGAAAATTGGATGCAGTCTATCACAGTGCCATCCGTTTTGTCACCAAACCCCATATAATACCCACCACTGCGACCTATATGCTCTCGTTGGCTGGTCCTTGCTACGTATTCGTCGCCATACCCACTGGCTCCAGGTCATCTATAAGTCTTTGCTAGGTAAGACGCCACCTTATCTCAGCTCACTGGTCACCATAGCAACACCCACCCGTAGCACACGCTCCAGCAGGTATATTTCACTGACCAAAGCCAACACCTCCTTTGTCCGCCTTTCCTTCCAGTTCTCTGCTGCCAATGACTGGAACGAATCGCAAAAATCACTGAAGTTGGAGGTTTATATCTCCCTCTCTAACTTTAAACAACAGCTGTCAGAGCAGCTTACCGATCGCCGCAGCTGTACACAGTCCATTTGTAAATAGCCCATCCAACCAACTACCGCCCTCATCCCCATGTTTTGTTTGTTTTTCTGCTCTTTTGCACACCAGTATTTCTACTTGCA
This sequence comes from Oncorhynchus clarkii lewisi, assembly GCF_045791955.1. Classification (NCBI taxonomy): domain Eukaryota; kingdom Metazoa; phylum Chordata; class Actinopteri; order Salmoniformes; family Salmonidae; genus Oncorhynchus; species Oncorhynchus clarkii. The sequence goes on from NC_092151.1 coordinate 17,349,246, forward strand.
CATCCTCATCTGCACGTACAGTTGAAGTCGAGAGTTTACATACACTTAGGTTAGAGTCATTAAAAATTGTTTTTCAACCACTCCACAAATTTCTTGTTCACAAACTATAGTTTTGGCAATCGGTTAGGACATCTACTTTGTGCATGACACAAGTAATGTTTCCAACAATTGTTTACAGACAGATTATTTCACTTCCAGTGAATTGTATCACAATTCCAGTGGGTAAGAAGTTTATATACACTAAGTTGACTCTGCCTTTAAACAGCTTGGACAATTCCAGAAAATGATGTCATGGCTTTAGAAGCTTCTGATAGGCTAATTGGCATAATTTGATTCAATTGGAGGTGTACCTGTGGATGTATTTCAAGGCCTACCTTCAAACTCAGTGCCTCTGCTTGATATCATGGGAAAATCAAAAGAAATCAGCCAAGACCTCAGAAAAAAATTGTAGACCTCCACAAGTCTGATTCATCATTTGGGGGCAATTTCCAAATGCCTGAAGGTACCATGTTTATCTGTACAAGCAATAGTATGCAAGTATAAACACCATGGGACCACGCAGCCGTCATACCATTCAGGAAGGAGACGCATTCTGTCTCCTAGAGATGAACGTACTTTGGTGCGAAAAGTGCAAATCAATCCCAGAACAACAGCAAAGGACCATGTGAAAATGCTGTAAGAAACAGGTACAAAGTATCCATATCCACAGTAAAATGAGTCCTATATTGACATAACCTGAAAGGCCGCTCAGCAAGGAAGAGGTCACTGCTCCAAAACTGCCATTAAAAAGCCAGACTAAGGTCTGAACTGCAAATGGGGACAAAGATTGTACTTTTTGGAGAAATGTCCTCTGGTCTGATGAAACAAAAGTAGAACTGTTTGGCCACCATGGCCATCGTTATGTTTAGAGGAAAAAGGGGTAGGCTTGCAAGCTGAGGGGGGGTGGCTGCGTCATGTTGTGGGGGTGCAATGCTGCAGGAGGGACTGGTGCACTTCACAAAATAGATGGCATCATGAGAAAAGAAAATGATGTGGATATATTGAAGCAACATCTCAAGACATCAGTCAGAAATTTAAAGCTTGGTCGCAAATGGGTCTTCCAAATAGACAATGACACCAAGCGTACTTCCAAAGTTGTGGCAAAATGCCTCAAGGACAACAAAATCAAGGTATTGGAGTGGCCATCACAAAGACCTGACCTCAATCCAAAAGAAAATTTGTGGGCAGAACTGAAAAAGCATGTGTGAGCAAGGAGGCCTACAAACCTGACTCAGTTACACCAGGTCTGTCAGGAGGAATGGGCCAAAATTCACCCAACTTATTGTGGGAAGCTTGTGGAAGGATACCCTAAAAGTTTGACCCAAGTTAAACAATGTAAAGGCAACGCTACCAAATAATAATTGAGTGTATGTAAACTTCTGACCCACTGGGAATGTGATGGAAGAAATAAAAGCTGAAATAAATCATTCTCTCTATACTGACATTTCACATTTTTTAAATAAAGTGGTAATCCTAACTGACCTAAAACAGAAATTTTACTAGGATTAAATGTCAGGAAAAGCTGCGTTTAAATGTATTTGGCTAAGGTGTATGTACATTTCCTACATCAACTGTATATCACTCCAGTGTAAATTGCTAAATTATAATTACTTCGTCACTATTGGCCTATTTATTGCCTTACCTCCTTCACTTGCACACACTGTATATAGATTGTTCTATTGTGTTATTGACTGTACGTTTGTTTATTCCATGTGTAACTCTGTTGTTTTTTCCGTACTGGTTTGCTTTATCTTGGCCAGGTCGCAGTTGTAAATGTGAACTCGTTCTCAACTGGCCTACCTGGTGAAATAAAAAAATAAATACAAATATTGGTCACATACACATGGTTAGCAGATGTTAATGGTCACATACACATGGTTAGCAGATGTTAATGGTCACATACACATGGTTAGCAGATGTTAATGCGCGTGTAGCGAAATGCTTGTGCTTCTAGTTCCGACAGTGCAGTAATATCTAACAAGTAATCTAACAATTTCACAACAACTACCTTACACACACACAAATGTAAAGGGATGAATAAGAATATGTACATATAAATATATGGATGAGCGATGGCCGTGCGGCATAGGCAAGATGCAGTAGATGGTATAGAATACAGTATATACATATGAAATGAGTAATGTAGGTTATGTAATCATTATATAAGGTGGCATTGTTTAAAGTGACTAGTGATACATTTATTACATCCAATTATTAAACTGGCTTGAGATTTGAGTCAGTATGTTGGCAGCAGCCACTCAATGTTAGTGATGGCTGTTTAACAGTCTGATGGCTGTTTAACAGTCCTGGAGGGCAGGTAGTTTGCCCCCGGTGATGCTTTGTGCAGACCTCACTACTAGAGGTCGACCGATTATGATTTTTCAACACCGATACCGATTTATTGGAGGACCAAAAAAAGTTGATACCGATTAATCGGACAATTATGTATTTTTTTATTTTTTTAAATGTATTTATTTGTAATAATGACAATTACAACAATACTGAATGAACACTTATTTTAATGTAATACATCAATAAAATCAATTTAGCCTCAAATAAATAATGAAACATGTTCAATTAGCTTTAAATAATGCAAAAACAAAGTGTTGGAGAAGTAAAAGTGCAATATGTGCCATGTAAAAAAGCTAACGTTTGAGTTCCTTGCTCAGAACATGAGAACATATGAAAGTTGGTGGTTCCTTTTAACATGAGACTTCAATATTCCAAGGTAAGAGGTTTTAGGTTGTAGTTAACTTAAAGTATAGAGGGCAGCATTTCCACTTGGATAAATAGCGTGCCCAATTTCAACTTCCTGCTACTCATGCCAAGAATATAAGATATGCATATTACTCATAGATTTCGATTGGAAACACTCTGAAGTTTCTAAAACTGTTTGAATCATGTCTGTGAGTATAACAGAACTCATGTAACAGGCAAAACCCCGAGGACTAACCGTTCAGAATTTTTGTTGTTGTTGAGGTGTCTGTCTGTTCAGTGATTTCTCATTGGGAAACGATATTTCTTAGGAACTTGTTTTCAGTTCCTACCGCTTCCACTGGATGTCACCAGTCTTTGGAATTTGGTTGAGGTTATTCCTTTGTGCAATGAAGAAGTAGGACCAACTAGGAACTGCGTAACACTGAGAGTTGCACAAGACTTGAAAAGTAGCTTGGTTTCTTGTCTTCCTGTATTGAACACCGATAGACCCGTCTTCAATTTGATCGATTTATTAACGTTTAAAAATACCTAAAGTAGTTTGAAATGTTTTGGCAATGTTTGAAATATTTTGTAGTGACGTTGCGCAGTTTTTTTCTGGATCAAACGCGCCAAATAAATGGAAATTTTGGATATATATGGATGGAATTAACCGAACAAAAGGACCAATTGTGATGTTTATGGGACATATTGGAGTGCCAACAAAAGAAGCTCATCAAAGGTAAGCCATGTTTTATATTTTATTTCTGCGTTGTGTAGCGCCTGCAAGGTTGAAAAATGCTACCCTCTTTGTTTACTGTTGTGCTATCATCAGATAATAGCTTCTTATGCTTTCGCCGAAAATCCTTTTTAAAATCTGACACGTTGGCTGGATTCACAACGAGTGTAGCTTTAATTTAGTATCTTACATGTGTGATTTAATGAAAGCGCTGCATTTTCCCTGGCTTTTGGCCAAGTGGGACGCAAGCATCCCCTAGCATCCTAGCGCTGCATTTTCCCTGGCTTTTGGCCAAGTGGGACGCAAGCATCCCCTAACCTATAAACAACAGCCACACTCGAAGCAGCGTTACCCATCGCTCCACAAAAGCCACGGCCCTTGCAGAGCAAGGGGAATAACTACTCCAAGTCTCAAAGCGAGTGACGTTTGAAACGCTATTAGCGCACACCCAGCTAATTAGCTAGCCATTTCACGTCGGTTACACCAGCCATTAGGCTGATAGGCTTGAAGTCATAAACAGCGCTGTGCTTGCGAAGAGCTGCTGGCAAAACGCATGAAAGTGCTGTTTGAATGAATGCTTACGAGCCTGCTGCTGCTTACCATCGCTCAGTCAGACTGCTCTATCAAATCATAGACTTAATTATAACATAATAACACACAGAAATATGAGCCTTTGGTCATTAATATGGTCAAATCCGGAAACTATCATCTCGAAAACAAAACATTTATTTTTTCAGTGAAATACAGTACCGTTCTGTATTTTATCTAACGGGTGGCATCCCTAAGTCTAAATATTCTTGTTACATTGCACAACATTCTTAACAACTTAAGATATGTCATAATTACGTAAAATTCGGGCAAATTAGTTCGCAATGAGCCAGGCAGCCCAAACTGTTGCATATACCCTGACTCTGCGTGCAATGAACGCAAGAGAAATGACACAATTTCACCTGGTTAATATTTCCTGCTAACCTGGATTTCTTTTAGCTAAATATGCAGGTTTAAAAATATGTACTTCTGTGTATTGATTTTAAGAAAGGCATTGGTGTTTATGTTTAGGTACAGTCGTCCAACGATTGTGCTTTTTTCGCAAATGCATTTTTGTTAAATCATCCCCCAGCATTGCATCGATTTATATGCAATGCAGGACACGCTAGATAAACTAGTAATATCATCAACCATGTGTAGTTATAACTAGTGATTTTATGATTGATAGATTTTTTTTTAATAAGAAGTTTAATGCTAGCTAGCAACTTACCTTGGCTTCTACTGCATTTGTGTAACAGGCAGGCTCCTCGTGGAGTACAATGAGAGGCAGGTGGTTAGAGCGTTGGACTAGTTAACTGTAAGGTGGCAAGATTGGATCCCCCGAGCTGACAAGGTGAAAATCTGTCATTCTGCCTCTGATCAAGGCAGTTAACCCACCGTTCCTAGGCCGTCATTGAAAATAAGAATGTGCTCCTAACTGACACTCTAGTTAAATAAAGGTATACAATTGCTGCCCAAAAATACCGATTTACGATTGTTATGAATAATTGGGGCCGATTTCAAGTTATCGGCCATTCCGATTAATTGGTCGACCTCTACTCACTACCCTCTAAGAGATTCCTGCGGTTGTGGGCGGAGCAGTTGCCGTACCAGGTGGTGATACAGCCTGACAGGATGCTCTCAATTGTGCATCTGTAAAAGTTTGAGTTTTCTGTGACAAGCCAAATTTTTTCAGTATCTTGAGGTTCAAGAGGCGCTATTGCGCCATCTTCACCACGCTGTCTGTGTGGGTGGACCATTTCAGTTTATCAGTGATGTATATGCCGAGGAACTTTACACCGTCTCCACTACTGTCCCGTCGATGTGGATAGGGGGCTGCTCCCTGTGCTGTTTCCTGAAGTCCACAATCATCTCCTTTGTTTTGTTGACATTGAGTGTGAGGTTATTTTCCTGACACCACACTCCGAGGGCCCTCACCTCCTCCCTGTAGGCTGTCTTGTCGTTGTTGGTGATCAAGCCTACCACTGTAGTGTCGTCTGCAATCTTGATGATTGAGTTGGAGACGTGCATGGCCACGCAGTCATGGGGGATCAGGGAGTACAGGAGAGGGCTGAGAACGCACCCTTGTGGGGCCCCAGAGTTGATGATCAGCGGGTTGGAGATGTTGTTCCCTACCCTCACCACCTGGGGGCGGCCCGTCAGGAAGTCCAGGACCCAGTTGCACAGGGCGTGGTCGAGACTCAGGGTCCTATGGTGTTAAATGCTGAGCTGTAGTCAATGAACAGCATTCTTACATAGGTATTCCTCTTGTCCAGATGGGTTAGGGCAGTGTGATTGCATTGTCTGTGGACCTATTGGGGCAGTAAGCAAATTGGAGTGGGTCTAGGGTGTCCGGTAGGGTGGAGGTGATATGGTCCTTGACTAGTCTCTCAAAGCACTTCATGATGACAGAAGTGAGTGCTACGGGGTGATAGTCGTTTAGCTCAGTTACCTTAGCTTTCTTGAGGACAGGAACAATGGTGGCCCTCTTGAAGCATGTGGGCACACCAGACTGGGACAGGGATTGATTGAATGTCTGTAAACACACCAGCCAGCTGATCTGCGCATGCTCTGAGGACGCAGCTTGGGATTCCGCCTGGGCCAGCAGCCTTGCGAGGGTTAACACGTTTTAAGTGTTTTACTCAAGTTGTCCACGGTGAAGGAGAGCCCACAGGTTTTCGTAGCGGACCGTGTCAGTGGCACTATATTGTCCTGAAAGTGAGCAAAGAAGTTGTTTTAATTTGTCTGGGAGCAAGACGTTGGTGTCTGCGACGGGGCTGGTTTTCTTGTAATCCGTGATTGAATGTAGATTGACATGCTGCTATCAATCCACGGTGTCTGGTTAGGGAAGGTTTTAATAGTCACTGTGGGTACAACATCAACGATGCACTTGCTAATAAACTCGCTCACCGAGTCAGTGTATACATCAATGTTGTTGTCTGAGGATATTCGGAACATATCCCAGTCCCCGTGATCAATGCAATCTTGAAGCGTGAAATCTGATTGGTCAGACCAGCATTGAACAGACCTGAGCACAGGTGTTTCCTGTATTAGTTTCTGTCTATAGCCTTGGAGCAATAAAATTGAGTCGTGGTCAGATTTGCCAAAAGAAGGGCGGGGAAGGGCTTGTACCCAGCTACAATAAATGCAGCCTCAGGATATATGTTTTCCTGTTTACATAGAGTTCAGGGACGTTGAGGTATCTGCTTGGGTGGGGGGGTATAGACGGCTGTGATTATAAGCGAAGAGAATTCTCTTGGTAGATAATGCGGTCGGCATTTGATTGTAAGGAATTCTAGGTCAGGTGAACAAAAGGACTTGAGTTCCTGTATGTTGTTATGATTGCACCACGAGTTGTTAATCATAAGGCATACACCCCAGAGAGATGATTGTTTCTGGCAGCACGATGCGGGATGAAACTGGGTGGCTTTACGGATTCTGATAACATATCCCGAGTGAGCCATGTTTCCGTGAAACAAAGAATGTAACAATCTCTCTGTAAGATAACCCTTGCTCGAATTTCGTCTACCTTGTTGTCAAGAGACTGGACATTGGCGAGTAGTATACTCGTGAGCGATGTGCCCAGCTACGGAGCCTGATGAGAAGACCACTCCGTCTGCCCCTTCTGTGGCGCCGTTGTTTTGGGTTGCCTACTGGGATCAGATCTATTGTCCTGGGTGGTGGTCCGAACAGAGGATCCACTTAGGGAAAGTCGAATTCCTGCTCGTAATTTTGGTAAGTTCTTCCTGGATGTATGTAATAATACTTAAGATTTCCTGGGGTAATAATGTAAGAAATAATACATTAAAAAAAAACTAAATACTGCATAGTTTCCTGAAGCGAGGCGACCATCTCTGTCGACGCCAACAGTTTTCAGCTGTGCTAACATAATTGCAAAAGGGCTTTCTAATGATCAATTATCCTTTTAAAATGATAAAATTGGATTAGCTAACACGACGTGCCATTGGAACACCAGAGTGATGGTGCTGATAATGGGCCTCTGTACGCCTATGTAGATATTCCATTTTAACAAATCAGCTGTTTCCAGCTAAAATAGTCATTTACAACATTAACAATGTCTACAATGTACTTCTGATCAATTTAATGTTATTTTAATGGACAAAAAAATATGCTTTTCTTTCAAAAACAATGATATTTCTAAGTGACCCCAAAGTTTTGAATGGTAATGTAAATGCAACATGCGTTAACAGAGTTACAGTTCATTTAAGGAAATCTGTCAATTGAAATGAATTCATTAGGCCTTAATCTATGGATTTGACATTACTGGGAATACAGATATGCATCTGTTGGTCACAAATACCTTTAAAAAAAAAAAGTAGGAACGTGGATCAGAAAACCAGTCAGTATCTGGTGTGACCACCATTTGCCTCATGCAGCTCAACACATCCCCTTTGCATAGAGTTGATCAGACTGTTGATTGTGGCCTGTGGAATGTTGTCCCATTCCTTCAATGGCTGTGCGAAGTTGCTGGATATTGGTGTGAACTGGAACACATGTCGAACACGTCAACCCAGAGCATCCCAAACATGCTCAATGTGTGACATGTCTGGTAAGTATGTAGGCCATGGAAGAACTGGGACATTTTCAGCTTCCAGGAATTGTGTACAGATCCTTGCGACATGGGGCCGTCCATTATCATGCTGAAACATGAGGTGATGGCGGCGGATTAATGGGTCTCGGGACCTCTTCACGGTATGTCTGTGCATTCAAATTGCCATTGATAAAATGCAATTGTGTTTGTTGTCAGTAGCTTATGCCTGCGCATACCTAAACCCCACTACCACCATGGGGCACTCTGTTCACGACATTGAAGTTTCCTAAAATGAGGCTGGAGGCGGCTTATGGTAGAGAAATGAACATTCAATTCTCTCGCAACTGGTGGACTGGTTTTATAGTCCCCAGCATAAGCTGCACCTGTGTAAGGATCATGCTGTTTAATCAGCTTTTTGATAATCCGTCCACCTGACAGGTGTGGCATTTCTTGGCAAAGAAGAAATGCTCACAAACAGGGATGTATACACATTTGTGGCTAAAACTTGAGAGAAATAAGCTCTTTGTGTGTTGGGGAAATTTCTGGGATCTTTTATTTCAGCTCATGAAACATGGGACAAATACTTTAAATGTTGTGTTTTTATATTTTTGTTCAGTGTATTAGACCACACACACACACACACACACACACACACACACACACACACACACACGGCATAGCTACAGTACCATAGCCTCTGCCCTCTTCCTCCCTGCAAAGAGCCACTGTCCAAATAATAAGGGCTGCCTTTGTTTGTCTTGCCTTTTATTTGTTCTCTTCCACTGAGCATGGACTATGTGGTCATCACAAAATATCATGGCAGACATCGGATAGGATAGCTCCTCTCTCTCCATGCTACTGTATTAGACACATGACAAATAACATGTGATTTAATCTCCAACTCTGTAGAAAGGAATAGCATGTTTTTGTTTTGGGTTGTAGCCATGAGGTTGAGTTGTGAGGTCAACCGACATGGGGCCTAGCCATGTGAGAGGAGAGCTGGAGGAATCTCTTCACTCTCCCCTGGCATCTGTGGTTAGGAGGTTTAGGTCAACATTGAGTTGGGTAACTTGGGTTACATGGGAAAGGCTACTTTCGGAGTTGAGTCAATTGATATTTTACCTCGTAAGGTCAATAACTAGCCAGAGTTTCTACTGGTCAGGTCACGTTGTTAGGGAAGCTCCTGGCCCAAGACAATTGTATCTGGGAGCACCTTGGAAAATCAGCTATTCATCTAATGACAGAATGGTTGATTTATGGGGGTGTTGTTGAGACGGTGGTAAAATATATAAGCCTAGAATGGAAGGAGCTTCATGATCATGTTGTGAATAGAGTACAACGAGGAGGAGGCCTCGCCCATAGACCAGCCTTCTGTTTCAGACAGGGGGGTTAGCTCAGTTTGTTCACAATGCCTGGAGGAGAAGGGGAGATGTCCTGTTTTTGTAGTGTGGCTAGATGGTAGTTGTACTTGCCATGATTATTGTATATGCGTAATAATGTTAATATGCCTCGCAGACATTCTGTAATCACACGACCATCGGCAGGCAGACATTCTGTCATCACACGACCATCGGCAGGCGGACATTCTGTCATCACACGACCATCGGCAGGCAGACATTCTGTCATCACACGACCATCGGCAGGCAGACATTCTGACAGTGTTATAAAGGCGTCTTGGTTTACACATGTTGTGAAAAGAGCCGAAGTTGTTAAACAATTTGTATGTTGATGTAGTGCCCATCACTTACTAATGTTTAAACCTCTGTGTTGAGAAGTTGTGTTTTTACTGCTGTCCCAGACAAGTTTTTGTTTTTGTCTACTCAACGCTTGTTTCTGACCGGGTTAAAGACTCAATCTGAGGGCTTCTAATCTCATTTTTGAGCAGTCCCAGTTGTTTTCAAACAGGTTTGATTTTATTGACACAATCTGCAATGCTCTTGTGTGAGATGTGCAACGACAAGTTTTCAGAAAGTGATCAGCAATAGCCAATGAGAGCTGGCCAGAGAAGAAGCCAGTGAGATGCTGACGTATCACATCACCCAGAATGTGTAGACTCTGGAGCAGGAGCTATGACTACTACTAGTATGCGTATTGTACTTGCCTTTAACCAAAGTGTCAAATCGTTACAGCTTTGAAGTTCACAAGCAATGTTATTCAATTCAAAACGTTGGCTAGATCTTTCAACTCTGTATGGCAAGCGTGAATGTCTAACTGAACCTTTATGAGGCTGCTTAGAGCCACAGCTCTTAGCTACGTTAAATCGTATCACATCATTGTTTGGTATAGAGAACCCTCACGACCAAGTGAAGAATCGTATTATGTGTGACACGTCTGTGGCAGATGGTTAGCTTGCGCAACACTATGTTGGAAACACAAAACAACTACAGGAAAGACAGTTGTTCAATGTGAGAGGCTCAGTGATGTTAGGATTTTGAAAGTCCTGTAGTGTACACTGGGCTTTTCTGCCACCACAGACACTGACCCTGGGCTTGTTCTAACATGAGCACCTGCGAATCTAAGGCCATGCTTGTGCTGCTGTTGTGGGAGTGGTAGCGAAGCAGCCTTTAATTTGCATGAAATTAACATATATTAATATGAGCAATTCCATGTTAACAGAATTACGCTTTGACTCAGCTTTTTCACTTTAAAATGTATACCAAACAAAAGCCATTGATTTCATATAGGGCTGTCCCCTACGTAAAAAATAATTGGTCAACCGAAAGTCGTCTGTTCTTTCTTCGACTAACTTCCTAACAACCAAACAATCGATCAGTTGACTAATTGCAGTCAGCCCTAATTTCAAAGTTTCATTCTATGCTCAAGGACTACCTTTAACAATTTCCACAGAAAAATGTAGTATAACTCATTTAGTGGAAGAACTGTGCAGATGCACACTTTGGAAACGGAATTACGGCAAAATCTCTCACGTTTTTATGTGACCACATTTTCCAAAAACTCTTATCAGCTCTGAATTAAGATTCAAAGATGTCTTTTAAAAGAAGGGGGTGTCTGCTCTGACATGGCACCTTGTGTTTTGGTTATTAAACTAGGCCTGCGGGAAGTGAAGTGGATTTAAACCTGGTAACAGAATTACATCATGGGTCTGTGATCTGTACAACACAGAAATGCATAATTATGGATATGAATGTCATTTCTCTTCATGTTTTAATAAGTTTGGACATCACATTGCAGCACAGTAGAGTGCAGTACAATACAGCACAATATACTGTACTATACTATATTTGTCTATACTGGACTGTACTCTAATGTGCTCTGCATACTGTACTGTGCTATCCAAACTTGTGAAACATGTGTTTATGATGGGTTCAGATTTGGTCCAGTCCGGTCCATCTGTAGACATTAACATCAAGGGTGGACTGACCAAATTTCAATGACTTTTCAATGTCCATGGATGTTAATAAATGGAAGGAGGAGGCTCATGGGTAGGTGTCAGTAAGAACTGGGAGAGGCTGTCCAGACTGTTTTAAGACAGGAAGAGGGGAAGAACATGTTATGAGCTGAACACTATGCCAGTGGAAGGGAAGACAGTAGCAAGTCACCCAACTGGTTTGTGACTTCCCATAGTAGCCAATTCAGTTGCAGTAATTCCGTAACTGATTTGGTAACATAATTACGAGTTTTAATTACGTAATATCACTATAACTAATTGGTAGGTCTACCATTACTTGTTACTTCTGTGAACTTTCAATATCCTCACTTCTCACGAGGGAGAGAAATTTGAAAATATCTTCAAGATATGTGGGGTTTAGGTAAAGATAAACAATTTCTCCAAAACTAATATGTGTTGATATTAGTTGACATGGGTCTTTACGTCAACATTATTTTGTTGTGATGTATTTCAGATACCGTAAGACTTTAATGTAGATGTTTTCTAATTTCCTAAAAATAAAGACTAATGACTTTCATTTTAAACCCAATTTGATGTGCTCCTATGAACCTCACATGTTGGTGCTCATGGGTCCTTTTTAAAAAGTGTTTTTTTTTTTTTCCATTTCTCCCCAATTTCATTATATCCAATTCTCTTGGCGGAATCGGGAGAGGCGAAGGTTGAGAGCCATGCATCCTCCAAAACATGACCTGCCAAGCTTCACTGCTTCTTGACACACTGCTTGCTTAGCCAGCCGCACCAGTGTGTCGGAGGAAACACTGTCCAACTGACAACCAAATCAGCTTGCAGGCGCCCGGCACGCCACAAGGAGTCACTATGATGAGACAAGGAAATCCCGGCCGGCCAAACCCTCCCCTAACCCAGATGATGCTGGGTCAATTGCGATTCAGGTGGCATTCTGTCCCTGCTCTTCCAAAGAGAAAGTTATGCATTTTTTTTGTTCACTGCAGCAATAGAGCGGTGTTTGAACAAGGGCTTCATACATTTTGTACAGACAAGGATGTTTTTCCATATCCTTCACTTGGTCAGTGTGGGACTGTCCACCTGGGTTTCAAGTACCGTTTGTCAACTGCTCTAAGGCTTCTTTTGGGTTCGTCACTGAATCACTTTCCACTACTAAAGAATCTCTGATCTGATGTTATCTGATCTAAATGTACACAAAAACAAGAGAATGCTCCTGGCCAAGCTCTAGCCTAGCGAGAGCGAAGAGAACCGGAGATTGCATTCTTGGCCTCTTTTGGGGCAATATTTATTTACACAGTGATGGGCATTGATGATTCAGGGAGTTGCCAAGGACTGTAGCGCTATTTATTTTCATGTGAAAAATAAACCATGTTTTGTTTTTCCACATCTTACGAATCAAATCATGAAATTTGGACGAAGATTCATCTTCTGTTCTGCTGGCTAATGTGCTCATTAGTCTGGTTGCTATTGCTAATTTTCTCTTATATTTTAGTTTGTCTGAGTTTCAAAGCTACCCTTTTCTGGTCCGGGGCTATAGTTCTGCTCTATGCACAGCAATTTCCTGTTTTCCTTTGTTTTCACTTGCCAAATCCATTTTATTCGCCATTGTGTACATTTCATGCTTGGCTCAAATGGTTGCTGCTATTGATGCTATTTGATGCTATTTCCCACAAATCAAATTTTGCATAATTTTTCGACCTAAAGCAAACGGAACAATTAACACAATGTTAGTGTTGCTCAGACAGATAATTGCTAAGACCAGAGAGAAAAGCCACAGGCCACCTCTTGTTAACTAAAGCATGTTTTGTGACTGGAATTAGTGTAATCATCAGAGTTCAGTTCTGTACTGTCTCTCTCACAAGGCATTGCCAAACCACTGTACCACCAGGTTTGGTACATACATAGGCATGCACACACGTGCACACACAGTAGGTAGAGAAAAGGTATACTGTAGCGTTATTGCAGTAGGAGGGGAAAGTGGAATAGACCAGTTCTAATCCCATCCATTTACATAAGCAGCAATTCCTCCATAAAGTAATAACTTCCACAGGATATGGAAAGTTGTAGTCTTATTGCTGACTACATGTGGTTATATTGGCATAGAACCCTGGCATAGAATGGCCTCTTTTCACAGGACATGGAGCAGCGTGGTGGTTGTTCCTCCCAGCCTTCAGTTAGATTTAGGATTCTGTCATAGACCTTAGTGTTGTGGACATAGGAGTGGTAGGACATTTTGATACACTACCGTTCAAAAGTTTGGGGTCACTTAGAAATGTCCTTGTTTTCCATGACAACATACATGAAATGAGTTACAAAATTAATAGTAAATATAGTCAAGATGTTGACAAGGTTATAAATAATGATTTTTAATTGAAATATTAATTGTGTCCTTCAAACTTTCCTTTTGTCAAAGAATCCTCCATTTGCAGCAATTACAGCCTTGCAGACCTTTTGGCATTCTCGTTGTCAATTTGTTGAGGTAATCTGAAGAAATTTCACCCCATGCTTCCTGAAGCACCTCCCACAAGTTGGACTGGCTTCTTACCTACCATACGGTCAAGCTGCTCCCACAAAAGGGTTGAGATCCGGTGACTGTGCTGGCCACTCCATTATAGACCGAATACCAGCTGACTGCATCTTCCCTAAATAGCTCTTGCACAGTTTGGAGCTGTGCTTTGGTTCATTGTCCTGTTGTAGGAAGAAATTGGCTCCAATTAAGCGCCGTCCACAGGGTATGGCATTGCAAAATGGAGTGATAGCCTTCCTTCTTCAAGATCCCTTTTACCTTGTACAAACCTCCCACTTTACCACCACCAAAGAAACCCCCAGGCCATCACATTGCCTCCACCATGCTTGGCAGATGGAGTCAGGCGCTCCTCCAGCATCTTTTAATTCGTGAGACGCAGAAAAATTATCTTCTTTGTGATCCTAACACCTCCAACTTAGATTTGTCTGTCCAAAACACTTTTTTCCAATCTTCCTCTGTCCAGTGTCTTTGTTCTTTTGGTCATCTTAATATTTTATTTTTATTGCCCAAATAGAGCGAATAAGCAAATAGAGCGAAGAAGGCCAGCATCCCGGAGTCGCCTCTTCACTGTTGATGTTGAGACTGGTGTTTTGCGCATACTATTTAATGAAGCTGCCAGTTGAGGACTTGTGAGGCATCGGTTTCTCAAACTAGACACTGTAATGTACTTGTCCTCTTGCTCAGTTGTGCACCGGGGCCTCCCACTCCGCTTTCTATTCTGGCCAGTTTGTGCTGTTCTGGGAAGGGAGTAGTACACAGCATTGTACCAGATCTTCAGATTCTTGGCAATTTATGGCATGGAATCGGTGTGTTGGGTCATTGTCCTGTTGAAAAACAAATGATATGCTGGTTAAGTGTGCCTTGAATTTGAAATAAATCACAGACCATGTCACCAGCAAAGCACCCCAAGACCATCGCAACTCCTCCTCCATGCTTCACGGTGGGAACCACACATGTGGAGATCATCCGTTCACCTTCTCTGCGTCTGAAGCATTTATTTGGGCTGCAATTTCTGAGGCTGGTAACTTTAATGAACTTATCCTCTGCAGCAGAGGTAACTCTGGGTCATCCTTTCCTGTAGCGGTCCTCATGAGAGCCAGTTTCATCATAGCACTTGAGGGTTTTTGCGACTGCGCTTGAAGAAACTTTCAAAGTTCTTGAAATTTTCCAATTGACTGACCTTCATGTCTTAAAGTAATGATCGACAATATGGACTTGTTTTTTTTACCAAATAGGGCTATCATCTGTATACCATCCCTACCTTGTCAGAACACAACTGATTGGCTCAAACGCATTAAGGAAAGAAATTCCACAAATTAACGTTTAACAAGGCACACCTGTTAATTGAAATGCATTCCAGGTGACGACTACCTCATGAAGTTAGTTGAGAATGCCAAGAGTGTGCAATGCTGTCATCAAGGCAAAGGGTTTCTACTTTGAAGAATCTAAAATATATTTTGCTTTATTTAACACTACCATATGTGTAATTTCAGTTATGTTTTCACTATTATTCTACAATATATAAAATATAAAAAATAAAGAGAAACCTTTGAATAGGTGTGTGCAAACTATTGACTGGTACTGTGTATTTTCACCTTGCGGTTGGAATAATATTGTGAAAATGATGATAATGCCTTTTTAGTGTAAGAGTTGTTTTAAAAGACCACCTGAAATGTCAGTTTATTTTGTTGGGATGGATTTTTGGCCTGCATGGTGACATCAACATATATTGGTTAATAGTCCAATAAGAGTTCCTAACCTCTCTGTCAATATCAGTTTTCTCCTCCCCACTAAGACCACTCCCAGACAGTCCTAGCTAAATTCTTTGCTAAGAAGCTATTTTTGACCATTTTAATTGAAAACAATCACAGTAAGGTACTTAATTGTTACCGAAATGATTTGATATTGAGATAAAAACTGCTGCATTTTACCTTTTTTAAGCAATGTCCAAACATGATTTAATAACTAACCACTTCCTTAGACGTTCTACAGAGAAGGTTCCAACATATTTGTTAATGTTTCCAAGAAAAAACTTGATGTAGTTTCTTGGCATCAACAAAAATGTAAATGTATTATACTCACAAAAGGCCCAGATTTGTCACATAGTTCCATGATGATGATGATGATGATTGACAAAGCAAGAATGATTTCCAGTAAGGATAAACCAATACCAAAGCAATTGATGGCAAAAAATAACATATGACAAAGGTAAATCCAAAGGTATACTCTACAAATGAGAGGTGTTAAACAGTTGAAAACTATATCTTGGGTGTCTTCTAAGCAGGTTCCATTTACCTGTTCCAATCAAGAGTTCAACAGACACCATCTTGACGTTAAAAGAATAATCCACTCAAACTGTCTTTAGATATTTTTTTTCATTAGTCAACTGTTGATACAGTCCCAAAATTGGTTTGCATGACAACAATCAAGTTTTCAAAATACAGCACTTTCAAGAAGCAAAGTGTAGTTGCACATTTTTTGCTGACTGTAACAGAGAAGCATAGCAGCGCTCTAGCTATCCAGTCTTTTACGCCACATATAAGTAGCATAAAAATAGCATGATGTTGTATTGTGGTATAAAAATAGCATGATGTTGTATTGTGGTATAAAAATAGCATGATGTTGTATTGTGGTATAAAAATAGCATGATGTTGTATTGTGGTATAAAAATAGCATGATGTTGTATTGTCAGTAGTGAGCGATTAACCCCCCCCCATTTTGACTTCAAGTGATCTTGACTCAGAAAAGGTTGGTGACCACTGCTCCTAGAGATATTAAATCCAGAACTGTGGGACACTGGGTTGAAGGAACTTGAAGTTTTCATTAAGCAAATATTAAACAGTTCAGCGCAGAAATGTGGTTATCAACTGTAATGATCATCGATTGCACGTGTTCTTTCCGGCTCCGACCACTAAGGTACAGCATAAGGCTCAGACGGAGACAGATACACTTTTATGTCCGCAATGTTAGGTAAGGTACACTCAGACCGCATGAGAGAGCAATGTACACAACTATGAGAGGGATAGAGACAGTCTGAATGTATGCCTTATCTACTTTAAAGAAGTAGTAAAATGATTTTGTCAGACAGCTCTGCAGAATACTTAGGCAGGCTGACTAAATAGGATGAATAAAGACCGCACAGTATGGGGAGCACAAAGATAACATTAGATTGGCTGGCTGGCTGGCTGGCTGGCTGGCTGGCTGGCTGGCTGCTACTGCCTGCTCAGTGATGAGGCGATGGCTTTAAGAAATGAAAAATAGTTTTTATTTGATAACTTTATTAAGTAATGTACACAACTGAAATGTTTGGTAATTTCCTATTTTTCTCTTGATGTCTACCCAATGTGGACCTGACAGAGACAATCTAATATTTTCACTGTTTTTGGCTTTGTAATTTCGTTAAAAAAGCTAAAATAATTTTAATATCACTTCATAATGTATTTAATGTAAAACATTTTTTACCGAAATCGAAAACTTTATTATTTTGTACTAAGGGCCGACTTCAAAAAGCTCACCACTATGTACTGTGGTATACAACTGGCATGTTGTTGTACTGTGGTTGTATTGTGGTATACAACTGACATGTTGTTGTACTGTGGTTGTATTGTGGTATAAAAGTAGCATGTTGTTGTGGTATACAACTGGCATGTTGTTGTACTGTGGTTGTATTGTGGTATACAACTGGCATGTTGTTGTACTGTGGTTGTATTGTGGTATACAACTGACATGTTGTTGTACTGTGGTTGTATTGTGGTATACAACTGACATGTTGTTGTACTGTGGTTGTATTGTGGTATAAAAGTAGCATGTTGTTGTGGTATACAACTGGCATGTTGTTGTACTGTGGTTGTATTGTGGTATACAACTGACATGTTGTTGTACTGTGGTTGTATTGTGGTATAAAAGTAGCATGTTGTTGTGGTATACAACTGGCATGTTGTTGTACTGTGGTTGTATTGTGGTATACAACTGACATGTTGTTGTACTGTGGTTGTATTGTGGTATAAAAGTAGCATGTTGTTGTGGTATACAACTGGCATGTTGTTGTACTGTGGTTGTATTGTGGTATACAACTGACATGTTGTTGTACTGTGGTTGTATTGTGGTATAAAAGTAGCATGTTGTTGTGGTATACAACTGGCATGTTGTTGTACTGTGGTTGTATTGTGGTATACAACTGACATGTTGTTGTACTGTGGTTGTATTGTGGTATAAAAGTAGCATGTTGTTGTGGTATACAACTGGCATGTTGTTGTACTGTGGTTGTATTGTGGTATAAAAGTAGCATGTTGTTGTGGTATACAACTGGCATGTTGTTGTACTGTGGTTGTATTGTGGTATACAACTGACATGTTGTTGTACTGTGGTTGTATTGTGGTATAAAAGTAGCATGTTGTTGTGGTATAAAAGTAGCATGTTGTTGTACTGTGGTTGTATTGTGGTATAAAAGTAGCATGTTGTTGTACTGTGGTTGTATTGTGGTATAAAAGTAGCATGTTGTTGTACTGTGGTTGTATTGTGGTATAAAAGTAGCATGTTGTTGTACTGTGGTTGTATTGTGGTATAAAAGTAGCATGTTGTTGTACTGTGGTTGTATTGTGGTATAAAAGTAGCATGTTGTTGTATTGTGGTATAAAAGTAGCATGTTGTTGTGGTATAAAAGTAGCATGTTGTTGTACTGTGGCAGTTGCTAATCATCAACACAACTTAAATAGGCCAATTGATTATATTTGGGTAAATGAGCACAGTCATTCAGATTCTCATGTAAAATAGCCTTTTAAGTGACTAAAATATCACCCAAAATATTTTGAGGATAGAAATCCTACATTTAAAAAAAATAACTACCAGAAAGTTTGAAAAGTCTGGCTGAGTGGGCGGGGAGCCTATATTCATGAGCACGCCTTGACTGACCGCTCTTTAAAAAGGTCTATGTTAAGAAACTTGGATGCAGTAAAGTCATCTCAAGCTAATTTGGTGATACACAAAGTAACTCAAACAGCAAGGAAATGGCATCAATGTTGTCATTTCTTTTTTATACATACTCTTGTGATGCGGTTCACAGCAGCACTGAGGGATGTGTTGATATGACAACTGCGTCAGAGTTTTGAATGACACTTTCCCTCCCTTTTGTTCCATGCTGGCTGAAGTCCTAGCTAGCCAATAACTAGCTAACACCAGACACAGATGAAGTCCTAGCTAGCCAATAACTAGCTAACACCAGACACAGATGAAGACCTAGCTAGCCAATAACTAGCTAACACCAGACACAGATGAAGACCTAGCTAGCCAGTAACTAGCTAACACCAGACACAGATGAAAGGGGAAACATATGTGTGTTTGCCAGAGATAAATAGTGTAAACTTTTAATTATATTTGCTGACACCCTACAGTCAAATTTCGGCACCCATCAAGTAGCTATCTAGCTATATAAATCACGCCCCTCTGTAAACAAGCCTTCTCAGATGTTGGTTACAAGGCGGTACTTATTTAAATTGGGTCAGATAATATCATGTTACCAATAATTTCTTAATCTGAGTTAGGGTGACATCACCCTATTTCCTTAGTAATCCCGCCTCCTGAATCCAAGTGTTTGACATGGGAGAAGGGACCAGTAACTTCTATGATTAAACTTGATCAATGCAGAAACGAGTCATTTAAATCCTTATACAAACTTCTTGCCACTAACAGAATGTTTTATGCCCCATTTCACACACTCTCTCACACTCACTCTCACACTCACTCTCACACTCACTCTCACACTCACTCTCACTCTCTCTCACACTCTCTCTCACACTCACTCTCACACTCACTCTCACTCTCACTCTCACACTCACTCACACTCTCTCACACTCTCTCACACTCTCTCACACTCTCTCACACTCTCTCACTCACTCACTCACTCACTCACTCACTCACTCACTCACTCACTCACTCTCTCTCTCACACACACAGAGCTCGGTCACAGGTTCAGGAATGGTTAAATCACAACATTCACTTAAAATTAACCTTCCAAATAGCAGTGTTGTGTGATCTGGAAAGCCATAGTCAGTCAATAAATTATATAATAATACTCGTAGGAAAGGTTTTCATCTTTGGCTCACAATCTGTGGATACAAATGTATATAAAACAGCACAGTTGAAATATGGCACCAAACGAGGGTGGTCTCTGGTGATGGGCTGAGGGTGGGATTAAAGAGCTTATATTCAGTCATGTATTATTGTTATGTGATTTCTTTATATAAAATCATCATAAAAGTATGAAAGTATATGTATGGAATATGTAAAATGTATACACAACCATTACAAAGTTTGGAGTCACTTAGAAATTCCCTTGTTTTTGAAAGAAAATCACTTTTTTTTTGTTCAATAAAATAACATCAAATTGATCAGAAATACATTGTAGACATTGTTAATGTTGTATGTGACTACTGTAACTGGAAACGGCTGATTTAAAAAATAAAATACAAAAATTGAATATCTAAATAGGTGTACAGAGGCCCATTATCAGCAACCATCACTCCAGTGTTCCAATGGCACCTTGTGTTAGCTAATCCAAGTTTATCATTTTAAAAGGCTAATTGATCATAGAAAACCCTTTTGCAATTATGTTAGCACAGCTGAAAACTGTTGTGCTGATTTTAAAGAAGCAATACAACTGGCCTTCTGTAGACTAGTTGAGTATCTGGAGCATCAGCATTTGTGGGTTCGATTACAGGCTCAAAATGGCTAGAAACAATTTAAGCCTGTAATCGAACCCACTTTGGTCATCATACTTTGATCTGGTTTCAACCAAATTTCATCAAAAACATAATTTTGACTGTTCATGACCTTTAAGTTACCGCTCCCTCTCTCTCTCCGGCTCCCTCTCTCTCCGGCTCCCTCTCTCTCGCCTTCCGCTCTCGTTTTCTCTCCCTCTCAGCTCTCTCAGTTCTTCGGAAGCTTTGAGCTCTTTCAATTGGACATTGTGAGCATCTCTCGTCTCACTCCACAGAGGAGTGGATTGATATGCTCGCCCAACCCCTCCACATGTTATCTCTCACTGGGGTGGAGGGCACTGCATTCTTAAACAGGCCACTCACTGCCAGGCCAAGAGTAATGACTGAATTTCACAATGTGTGGTTAGAATATTAATCACTTGGTCAATGAATCTCCAAAGGGTGCATTTCAAGTCAAGAGCCATGTGGCACTTCTAGTACCACTCACTTCTTTATACTGTTCCTTTTTCAACTCTGAGTAGTGATATAACACAGCATGGTTGGTTTTCAGACTCAAAACCACGAAAGCTGTTGCCTTGTATAGAATGTGTCTATCTGTTCTTCACAAGTTGCTATGGGGCATTGTACTGGTGGGGTGGAAAAAGCCACAACGCCCAGACCTGTTTCCTGCCTTTTTATTTTTTTATTTTGCTTTTGTATTGAATTTATTTTATATTGCTGCATTCCAAAAGCACAGAATATTAGCCCTTCCTGTTTGGAGTTGTATTTTGTCTCAGACTCTGTCTCTATTCCTCTGTCTGTTTCTCTCACTCCGTCTCTCACTCTCTGCAGCTTCCCTGGTATTGCAGTCAATGACTGAGGTCTGTGACAGCCATGGTCTGTACAGTAGTTAGCAGACGGGACAGAATTTGCAGCTGTTAGCCTAGGATAGCCTATGTGATGCATGCTGTGTGAGTCATGTGCTAAAGCTTATGTCACACTATTGATTATAGCCACAGAGTTGAGGCATGGGCTGTGTCTGAAATAGAACCCTATTCCCTATAGTGCAATACTTTTTAGCAGAGCACTGTGCGGCCCTGGTCAAAAGTAGTGCACTATATAGGGAATAGAGTGCCATTTGGTATTTTTAATTTCGACATAGTCTGGACTGTTTTCTAAATAACCACACTCTGTAATAGGAAGTCTATTCTATACCATTACTGTTCTGTCTGGCTGCAGGAAATGACTTTTCTGCTTTTCCTCTTTCTCTAATTATTTTTTCTTTGCCCTGCAAATATCTATCGTAATTTGCACCAGGCTGTAGGTTCGTTTGGCGTGACCCTCCCCTGACCCCTGACCTCTTGGATGAACCCATGTGTTAAATGAGCACAGCGGGGTGTGATGATGTTGTATGGTACCGATACAAATTGCTGACTGTGGAAGCGACCAGGAAGTGGCTGTGTGGCAGTCACGGGTTGGTTCAGTTGACATGGTGAACCACAGCGTCCTGCCAGGGTTTTGTCCCTTTATTCATCCCGTTGCTATTGTGTATCAAAGCTAGTTTTGTAGGATGTAGCAGTCAGTCATTTGTACTGAAGTTATCATAGTACAGTAATACATTGATTGTTTAATAATACAGTAATAACTATGGATTGTGTTTCATAGTACAGTAATTATGGATTGTGTTTCATAGTACAGTAATAACTATGGATTGTGTTTCATAGTACAGTAATAACTATGGATTGTGTTTCATAGTACAGTAATAACTATGGATTGTGTTTCATAGTACAGTAATAACTATGGATTGTGTTTCATAGTACAGTAATAACTATGGATTGTGTTTCATAGTACAGTAATAACTATGGATTGTGTTTCATAGTACAGTAATAACTATGGATTGTGTTTCATAGTACAGTAATAACTATGGATTGTGTTTCATAGTACAGTAATAACTATGGATTGTGCTTCATAGTACAGTAATAACTATGGATTGTGCTTCATAGTACAGTAATAACTATGGATTGTGCTTCATAGTACAGTAATAACTATGGATTGTGCTTCATAGTACAGTAATAACTATGGATTGTGCTTCATAGTACAGTAATAACTATGGATTGTGTTTCATAGTACAGTAATAACTATGGATTGTGTTTCATAGTACAGTAATAACTATGGATTGTGTTTCATAGTACAGTAATAACTATGGATTGTGTTTCATAGTACAGTAATAACTATGGATTGTGTTTCGTAGTACAGTAATAACAATGGATTGTGTTTCGTAGTACAGTAATAACAATGGATTGTGTAATTTATTCATGTAAGAGGAACATTTGGTATTTGTTGGCTTGTGATCTCTGTTTCCAGGGCCACATGCTAAAGAGGAAGTCAAAGGTTGAGTAGTTGTGGAATTAGTTTCCTGAGTTTCCCTTGAGTAGGCCTGATAAACCAGGTTGGAACCAGGTCAGTTACTATGCGCTTGCTCATTTCTTCCCCCTGTTGGACATACCTAGGCTCTGCCACAGGGCAGCCCTTTGCTGCTGGAGGAAGCCTCTAGGTATCAGCATGCTTCAGTTGGGCTGGAACTTGGCTAGGCCAACCAAACGAGTGTGCTCGTATACACCCTTAAAATACCTTTGCTTGAAAAACGAGAATAGTACTGTTTGTCCATTTTGGGATGCTGTAGCCAGTATACATTTCCTCAAAATAATCAGAATTAATCAAATATAACAAGAAATCTGTCATTAATTTTGGCGTTTTTACAGATGAGTTCTTAGGCGTGCAATTATACATCTAAGATTTGGTGCAGTATTTCTCAATGAAAAAACTGTGCATGAAAACAAATCAGGCTTGTGTGCCCGGACAGCAGAAGTCCAAAACGAACAAAAACGTCACAAAATGTCGTCATAATATATGCAAAAATTCTTCTGAACTGTTTCTGGTGGGAAGCATGCGGACGCCTAAACTGATCTTAGGTCAGTTTTGTGTTTGACCTCATAATGTGTAGGAGTCAGATCAGGGCACTGTAAGGTATTCCTCAAACGACCTTTGAACTTCCCTAACGCATAGCCTACGATTCAAACAGAGAGCCTGAGGACAGGAAAACGAGTCTGAGTACCAGTCTGTTTAGCTATCATTCCACTCCTGGCCATTCCTGTCATATTAAACAACTTTGGCATGACAAGGAGAACAAGGAGTGGAATGTGTGCTAAAGAGACTGGTACAGAAAAGCTGCTGTTTGTATTGTGGTTTGGTAAAGTTTGTGTATTTTGGCTCTGTGAAGTTAGTTGTGTATGTTGTCTCAGTGAAGTTAATATTTCTAAGGAAGGAGGTGAAGAGTAACAATCTAGTCTCAGTTCCAGTTTCTGTAGAACTAGGACAAGGAGGGATGTGGAACTCAACTCGAGATGAGCTCAACAGTTGAAGAGAAGCAACCTCTGGGAAGGGGCCAGAGGACTTAGGCAGGCTTGACAATACCAGTAATAGGAACAGACTGAGTTCCTGCCTAGCAACAGAGAACGAATGTTTATCTTGGACATGCAGGGAGGCGACTGCCTAGTCAGAAGGTATAAATATGTGCTTGTATGTTGTGCTTGCAGCTGAGGCACCCAGTGGGTTGAATAAACTTGGTTTGGGGTTTTTACTTAGGTTCTGAACAAACAAACACTAGCCAAACTTCAGACAGTTTTACACATGTCCATGGCATATGAATTATTGAGTGGTGGGTGGTGTGTGCATTTTGTTTAACCCACTGTTGCAACTGGACAGCAATCCAGAGTAGTGATGGTTACTGCTACACAAACACACAGAATAGTGGTCTATAGTCAGTACTGTCACAATCTACACAGTCTCTGACTGTTGAAGACCCATCTTCAACCTGCTCCATTAATGTTATTCAGGACATTCTGAGTTGTATAGGGATTGTAGAACCATATAGAGACCGTTGAAACCGTTTTAGGTAGCATAAAACCACATAGGGACCACATAGAGAGCATAGAACCGTACATGGATTGTTAGAACCATTGTAGGGACCATAGTGTTTAGGTTCTACAATGCTCCCTATACGTTTCTATGGTCAGGATGACTATGGTGGACCAGTCGAGGCTGTTGGCGATGCAGACCTTGAGGAGGCTCATAGTGGAGAAGGCCAGGGCAGTAAAGCATGAAGGAAACACTTTCATCCTCGACCGGTTTTTCAGTTGACTAGGCTAATCATCTCTTCTTTTTTCCCCTCAGGGTGAAAAAAACAATGGATTTGATGTTCTCTACCACAACATGAAGCATGGTCAAATCTCCTCCAAGGAACTTACGGAGTTCATCAGAGAAAGGTAAGTTGTTGGTAGCCTGGTTCTGGATCTGTTTGTGCTGTGTCATGTGCTAACTATTATGTTTGTAACCAGGCTATGCCATTTGGTGTTTCCTTAGTTAAACCTCCACTCACCCTTGTTTTGAGGGTTCCGTTTAACCCAATGCTGTTCTCATCATAGAGGTGAATTCGAGACTTACTTTAAAAGTTACTCAACACCAATTTTTCTGGTTAACCTAAAAGTTGACCTTCCATTAAAGGTCATGCACAGTCAAATTGGGTCAGGTGTGGAGGATGCCAGCTGATGGTACAATCGATAAAGTGACACATGCTGGCTCATTGGTAAAGCCCAATGTGAAAATGCCTTGCTTCCCCTTCTGTCAAAATAATGAGTTCAGGGGGAGCATCCTATTGGCCGAATGAGCCACATCACCCGTCCATAAATGTGCATACATTATGGCTGGGCAGTATCCATATTTTCATATTGTCATAACGTCCTTCTCCCATCCCTGGATTTACAGTATTACCGGCTTAGTACACAAGGGGGGCCAAACAAATCCTGACTTGTCTCCCGGTCCCTGCCGCTTAAAAACATCCCCGCAGCATGGTGCTGCCACCACCACACTTCACAGTAGGGATGGTATTGGCCAGGTGAAGACCAGTGCCTGGTTTCCTCCAGTCGTGACCCTTGACATTCAGGCCAAAGAGTTCAATCTTGGTTTCATCAGACCAGAGAATCTTGTTTCTCAAGGTCTGAGAGTACTTTAGATGCCTTTTGGCAAACTCCAAGCTGGCTGTCATGTGCCTTTTACTGTGGAGTGGCTTCCATCTGGCCACTCTACCATAAAATTCTGATTGGTAGAGTGCTGCAGAGATGGTTGTCCTTCTGGAAGATTCTCCCATCTACACAGAGGAACTCTGGACCTCTGTCCGAGTGACAGTCGGGTTGCTGGTCACCTCCCTGAATAAGGCCCTTCTCCCCCGATTGCTCAGTGTGGCCCGAGCGGCCAGCGCTAGGAAGAGTCTTCCATTTAGGAATGATGGAGGTCACTTTGTCCTTGGGGACTTCAATGCTGCATAAATGTTTTGGTAACCTTTGACACAATCCTGTCTATGGAGCTCTATGGAGAATTCCTTCGACCTCATGGCTTGGTTTTTGCCGTGACATGCATTGTCAACTGTGGGACCTTATATAGACAGGTGTGTTGCTTTCCAAATCATGTCCAATAAATTGAATTTACCACAGGTGGACTTCAATGAAGTTGTAGAAACATCTCAAGGATGATCAATGGAAACAGGATGCACCTGAGCTCAATGTCTAGTCTCATAGCAAAGGGTGTGAATACTTATGTTAGTAAGGTATTTCTGTTTATTTTTAATACATTTGCAAACATTTCTACACTTTTTTTGCTTTGTCTTTATGGGGTTTTGAATGTAGATTGAGGCATTTTTTCACAATTTTAGAGTAAGGTTGTAATGTAGCTAATGTGGAAAATGTGAAGGTCTGAATACTTTCCAAATTCACTCCACAGTATAAAGGGAATCCTTATTTGCCTACCAATCAATGGTCTCCCACGGCATAGGGGTTGGCTCACTGTCTTCCATGCCGATAAGTGTTGCCAATTTAGTCACTTTGTCGCTATATTAAGAACGTTTTCAGACCGCTCCAGTGACTTTTACTGTTTAGTGACAAATTCTACTTTTCAGGCCGCCTTTGGGGAGTTTTGCCACCTAAAGTTTCTGTGGTTTTAATAGCATTTAGCAACTTTTCCCACTCAATTCTGCTGCAAATGAGAGTGGGAGTGGGAGAAGTCACAGCAACGGCGCACACACAGGCAGAGAAGCACAAGGGGAGGGGTGTAAGGCGGAAGAGGGGGCGAAAATGCTATATATCTCTCTGTGTTTTGAGGATACAGTATCTGTTCTGTAACTGATTGATTGATCTGTTTTGCTCTTCTCAGCTGTATAACTTAGCAAGCTAGTTACAGTAGCACTCA
Organism: Oncorhynchus clarkii lewisi; assembly: GCF_045791955.1. Taxonomy (NCBI): domain Eukaryota; kingdom Metazoa; phylum Chordata; class Actinopteri; order Salmoniformes; family Salmonidae; genus Oncorhynchus; species Oncorhynchus clarkii. The sequence goes on from NC_092151.1 coordinate 17,376,192, forward strand.
CAGCTAGAATTGAAGATAGCTAAGCTAACTAGCACTCCCAGCACACCCAGATTTGAAGACAGGAAGGCTACATCCAGACATAGTATGTGCTTATCAAATCACCAGTTGGCAACCCATCCCTTATGGGATTAATTAACACATAACAAACATTACAATAATTCACTATGATAATTGAGTGTTAAAATTCTGAATCATGATGTTAAATTTGATACATTTGTCGATCTCTTTTTTTTTTTAATGATTAATTTTTTAACCTTTTATTTAACTAGGCAAGTCAGTTAAGAACAAATTCGTATTTACAATGACTGCCTACCAAGAGACAAAAGGCCTCCTGCGGGGATGGGGGCTCTCCAGCCATAGACCGGGAATCAGGTTCATGCTGAACGGCCTACAAGTAAACACAGGAGTATGTGACGGGGCAATTATGAGCGTGTCAATCAGAGATCATTATAATATTGTTTTTCACTCTGGTTGCACATTTAACATGCTGATAGAAATGAGGTAAAACTGATGAGTTTCCCTGCATTAAAGTCCCCGGCCACTAGGAGCGCCCCCTCTGGATGAGCGTTTTCCTGTTTGCTTATGGCGGAATACAGCTCATTGAGTGCGGTCTGCGGTGGTACAAAAAATATAGATGTAAACTCTCTTGGTAAATAGTGCGGTCTACAGCTTATTATGAGAGACACTACCTCAGGTGAGGTAAAACCTTGAGACTTCCTTAGATTTCGTGCGCCAGCTGTTTACAAATATGCATATGCCACCGCCCCTTGTCTTACCAGAGGCCACTGTTCTATCCTGCCGAAAAATCTTAAAACCAGCCAGCTGTATGTTAATCATGTCGTTGTTCAGCCACGACTCATAGAAACATAAGATACAGTTTTTAAATGTCCCGTTGGTAGGATATACATGCTCGTAGTTCATCTATTTTATTATCGAGTGATTGTACGTTGGCTAATAGGACCGATGGTAAAAGTAGATTACCCACTCGGCGACGGATCCTTACAAGGCACCTGGACCCTCGTCCACGATATTGCTGTCTTTCCCTCCTGCAAATGATGGGGATGAGGGCCTTGTCAGGTGTCTGGGGTAAATCCTTCCCGTCTGACTCGTTGAAGAAGAATTCCTCCAGTACGGGGTGAGTTATCGCTGCCCTGATATCAAGAAGCAATTGTTAGTCATAAGACACAGTGGGAGAAACATTATATACAAAATAAGTTACAAATAACACAAAAAAACATGCACAATTGATTATGGGATCGTAAAACGGCAGCCATCTCCTTCGGCGCAATTATTATACCAGGAGCCAACAGTTTGATTAATCCAACCTAAGGAAATCCTGTCCTCTTTCAGCCCTCCTTAACAGAGAGAATTAACTGTGGAACGAGCATGTGGTGTAGCCTACTCTCCCAGGCTTAGGCCTGATTAGCCCACCTGCACACCTGAACACTCCATAGACTGTAAAACTCCTTGGCAGTAGACTGCATACCTGTAGCCTCTCAGCCATAATAAGGAGCTTAATCATACCTCCTTTAGAATTCCTCTCACGCCTTGATGTCTTTCATTGTGTTTGAGGTCTATTTTTATAACCTCATCTGCTCAAGGTCTCCTGTTGGAATTCAGGATGGGCTGGCCCACACAAAAATGTGCTCATCACTCAAACAGACACTGCATTTACCACACTATGTTTTGCCACAGACTGTAAATATTAGGCTACCACACAAACAGTAAAGTTTCCACAGTTTGCAGTTTGCTTTGACACTGTGGGTAAGGAAGCTCCTGTTAGTGGAGGCGTAGACTTGTCCTATAGCGTCTTTTTTTCCAGTCTGTGGTGTAGATGGGTCACAGGTAGCTTACTAGCTTACATCTCAGGGTTAGGCCTATATCGTTACTGTTCGCTGTAACTGACACTCAACTTGCACACCTACCTACCCATCAGTGGCGCAGCGGTCTAACGCACTGCATCTCAGTGCTAGAGGCGTCACTACAGAACTGGTTCGATTCCAGGCTGTATCACAACAGGCCGTGATTGGGAGTCCCATAGGGCAGTGCACCATTGGCCCAGCGGTGGCCGGGGTAGGCCATCATTGTAATTAATAATTTGTTCTTAACTAACTTGCATTAAACATTAAATAAATGTTCAATAAAATGTTTAATATCTGAATCTGTGTTCCCATGGTTTTCTGTGTCCCTTTTGAGGAAGTCTCTCATACCGCAGAAACGTTGCATTGTGGCTCCCTCTGGTGGCCAGAAACGGACCATGCACCTACAGTACTGTACCATGTGTTTTATATAGGCCTACTGTAACACACAGCCAATATTTGTCCTGCAGGCAGTTGTTCACCGGCATCTATATAAGTCAAATAGAAATAGATTTGAGTGGCGTTTCGTCTGTAACGTTGAATCTGTGAGTGTTTTGAGTGTGAAGCGGAGCAGGCAGGTCTGTGTTAGTTAGGAGGGGAGAGCTGTCTCGGCCCAGAGTGTATTTACACACTTGGAGAGCTTTTACTCTCTGGAGTTTGTGTGTGTGTGTGTTCAGGGGGAGAAGCCTATTGGCCGAATGAACCACTTCACCTGTTCATAAATGTGCATATACCAATGCGAATCCTTATTTGCCTTTAGTTGTGGTTTTGGGAACTGGATGATGTAATTTTCCTGTGATGAGGGTGTTACAAATGATGATGGCAATAAGGATGACAAACCATGGTAACTTGCCATGGTAACCTGTCAAGAAGAACTTATACAAACCTTTGGTAGAGTTCCGCTGCATCTACACTGATATCAGTTAGTAAAGTGAGATTGTGCGTTCATTCTGTATTTGCTTGCGCTTGTGCCTCCCTGTGAATGCGTGAGTGTGTGCTTGCCCCTGGTTGTCCCTGCCTGACCCTCCTGTGGTGACCTGACTGCAGTGGGAGGTTAAGTAAATCACATATGCATTATTCAGGCCTCCACTAAAACAATGTTTTCAGATTTTACTTCTGTCACTTCCATGCAGGAGAATGTGGGGATGACGAGGGATGGGATGACGAGGGATGGGATGACGAGGGATGGGATGGCGAGGGATGGGATGACGAGGGATGACGAGTGATGGGATGGGAGGGAATCTCTTCTCTGTGCTTCGACATTACACTAAATGGGAGACCTTGATGAACAGAGCTCTCCACTTGGTTGGGCTTTACTTTGACTAATACTCAGACTGACTAACACTCAAACGTTTATGTTCCAAGTGTTTGTGAGTGTTCAGTGGGTGTGGAGTTGTCTTGGGCCTTGACTTACATGTATAGTACTTGTTGTAAACACTCAATGGAACCCCTTCCAACCGGTAGATGATTTGAGGGTTTTAGTGCTGTGTTGATGGATTTATTATGGTTGACCTGATTCACTAGAGGAAAGTTGAATCACAAATGTCCCTCGTCAAAAGTAGTGTGCTATATAGAGAATAGGGTGTCATTTGGAACGCATAATGAATGAGGTTACTGATTCAATAGGTAAAAATGATTAAGGTAATGACGTTCTGTGCTTTGACCCTCTAGGGCTACCATAGAAGAGGTCTATGCCAGGTCAATGACCAAACTTGCCAAGTCAGCTGGCAACTTCTCTCAGCTCGGGTAAGACACACACACACACACACGCACACGCACACGCACACACACACACACACACACACACGCTCGTGCGTCAGGTGAAAAGAGAAGTTTGTGTCCCATATCAACCCTCCCTATTTAATGATAAGACCAGTCTTCACAGAATGAATGATCTACTGATCTCCAGTTAATAAAGTCTGTGCTGCAGGACGTTTGCCCCGGTGTGGGATGTGTTTAAGACGTCCACAGAGAAGCTGGCCAGCTGCCACCTGGAGCTGGTGAGGAAGCTACAGGAGCTTATCAAAGACGTGCAGAAGTACGTGGATGACCAGGCCAAGGCCCACAAAAAGGTGCGGGACGGAGAACCAAACACGACACCACACATCACATTGTTTCCTTATAACAAGCCCCACAAACAGCCCGGCAGGCAGAATCACACAACACGCCACTTTGTTCCTGTAGGCATTACATTTGACATTTGAGTTATTTAGCAGATCCTCTTATCCAGAGCGACTTACAAGAGCCATTAGGGTTAAGTACCTCGCTCAATGGCACATCGACAGATTTTTCACCGTCAGCTCGGGGATTCGAACCAGCGTCATTTTGGTTACTGGCCAAACACTCTTAACCACTAGGTTACCTGCTGCATCAACTAATCTGTCCTTGCTGGTGTCTGTGCTCTGCCTGTGTAGGCTGCTGCTAGTGATAACCTATATATATATACCCTCTGGAGCTCAATAAAGTAGACTTCTTTCAGTCACTGCTATGGGGAAGAGTTTCTGTAGAGTGATTCTACTGATGGATTCTGGAGAGAATGTGTGTGTTCTCTATCCTGCCTGCAGTAACCAGCGGAGCCTCACCTATGGCATGTATGTGTCAGCAGGTCTAACTAACCAAACACTACCTGGGAATTAGCAGAGTTGGGTTTGAGCTTTCAGCATAACAAAAAAGGCTTCCACACAACACTGTCTCTCTCAATCACACTTACACACACACACACACTCACACACACATACACACACACACACACACATACACACACACACACACACACAACTACACACACACACACACCTACACACACACACACACACACCTACACACCTACACACACACACACACACACTCACACACACACACACACACACACACTCACTCACACACCTACACACCTACACACACACACACACACACTCACACACACACACACACACACACACTCACTCACACACCTACACACACACACACCTACACACACACACACACACACACACACTCACACACACACACACCTACACACACACACCTACACACACACACAGAATGTCAAGTTGCCGTTTTAGCTAAGCCAATTTCTACCATTATAATGATCTTTGCTTCCATTTAGTGGTTTAAATCATGGGCTTTTCATACAAGGACAGTAAAATGAATGTGTTTGTTTCAATGGTTGCTGTCTTCCTCTGTCCTACTCAGACCAAGGAGGAGGTGGCGTCCACACTGGAATCAGTCCAGACCATACAGACCACCGGAGTAGCCTTGCAGAAGTCCAAGGAGAATTACAACGCCAAAACTGTGGAGCAGGAGAGACTCCGCAAGGAGGGCGCAACACAGAGAGATGTGGACAAGGTACTGTACACTAGACTAAACTACACTAGGAGAGAGCAACACAGAGAGATGTGGGCAAGGAACTGTACACTAGACTAAACTACACTAGGAGAGAGCAACACAGAGAGATGTGGACAAGGTACTGTACACTAGACTAAACTACACTAGGAGAGAGCAACACAGAGAGATGTGGACAAGGTACTGTACACTAGACTAAACTACACTAGGAGAGAGCAACACAGAGAGATGTGGACAAGGTACTGTACACTAGACTAAACTACACTAGGAGAGAGCAACACAGAGAGATGTGGACAAGGTACTGTACACTAGACTAAACTACACTAGGAGAGAGCAACACAGAGAGATGTGGACAAGGTACTGTACACTAGACTAAACTACACTAGGAGAGAGCAACACAGAGAGATGTGGACAAGGTACTGTACACTAGACTAAACTACACTAGGAGAGAGCAACACAGAGAGATGTGGACAAGGTACTGTACACTAGACTAAACTACACTAGGAGAGAGCAACACAGAGAGATGTGAGGTGGGAGATCACAGGTACAGCTGTAGATGACCTATCACTATCCCGTTCTCTGTATCTCCTTATCTTACCACCCATATCACCTGTCTGTTATTACGTAGATGAGTAGTAGTACTTCATGCCAGAATAAATGTATATTTTTTTCCTCAATCTGTTTCTGAATCACATGGGTGTCTGCTCGGGTGAGATCTGGTGCTCCATAGAGGACTGTGTGACTGAGGCTGATGGTGACACGTGAAAACAGATGGCCATTTTCCTGTTGTCTGTCTGTCTCTGATCTCTGCAGGCTGGAGTGAAGGCCAAGAAAGCCACGGAAACCTACAAGGGCTTTGTGGAAAAATATGCCACAGCCAAGTCCGAGTTTGAACAGAAGATGGCTGAAACTGCACAGGTGTGGGTTTGTGTGTTGGTATTCCATCCACTTTCTAGTACCACAGGACAATGTGTTTCTGTGTTGGTATTCCATCCACTTTCTAGTACCACAGGACAATGTGTTTCTGTGTTGGTATTCCATCCACTTTCTAGTACCACAGGACAATGTGTTTCTGTGTTGGTATTCCATCCACTTTCTAGTACCACAGGACAATGTGTTTCTGTGTTGGTATTCCATCCACTTTCTAGTACCACAGGACAATGTGTTTCTGTGTTGGTATTCCATCCACTTTCTAGTACCACAGGACAATGTGTTTCTGTGTTGGTATTCCATCCACTTTCTAGTACCACAGGACAATGTGTTTCTGTGTTGGTATTCCATCCACTTTCTAGTACCACAGGACAATGTGTTTCTGTGTTGGTATTCCATCCACTTTCTAGTACCACAGGACAATGTGTTTCTGTGTTGGTATTCCATCCACTTTCTAGTACCACAGGACAATGTGTTTCTGTGTTGGTATTCCATCCACTTTCTAGTACCACAGGACAATGTGTTTCTGTGTTGGTATTCCATCCACTTTCTAGTACCACAGGACAATGTGTTTCTGTGTTGGTATTCCATCCACTTTCTAGTACCACAGGACAATGTGTTTCTGTGTTGGTATTCCATCCACTTTCTAGTACCACAGGACAATGTGTTTCTGTGTTGGTATTCCATCCACTTTCTAGTACCACAGGACAATGTGTTTCTGTGTTGGTATTCCATCCACTTTCTAGTACCACAGGACAATGTGTTTCTGTGTTGGTATTCCATCCACTTTCTAGTACCACAGGACAATGTGTTTCTGTGTTGGTATTCCATCCACTTTCTAGTACCACAGGACAATGTGTTTCTGTGTTGGTATTCCATCCACTTTCTAGTACCACAGGACAATGTGTTTCTGTGTTGGTATTCCATCCACTTTCTAGTACCACAGGACAATGTGTTTCTGTGTTGGTATTCCATCCACTTTCTAGTACCACAGGACAATGTGTTTCTGTGTTGGTATTCCATCCACTTTCTAGTACCACAGGACAATGTGTTTCTGTGTTGGTATTCCATCCACTTTCTAGTACCACAGGACAATGTGTTTCTGTGTTGGTATTCCATCCACTTTCTAGTACCACAGGACAATGTGTTTCTGTGTTGGTATTCCATCCACTTTCTAGTACCACAGGACAATGTGTTTCTGTGTTGGTATTCCATCCACTTTCTAGTACCACAGGACAATGTGTTTCTGTGTTGGTATTCCATCCACTTTCTAGTACCACAGGACAATGTGTTTCTCTGTTGGTATTCCATCCACTTTCTAGTACCACAGGACAATGTGTTTCTGTGTTGGTATTCCATCCACTTTCTAGTACCACAGGACAATGTGTTTCTAGCTTTGTGTGCATGTTTTAAGGCTCTTGTGTGTGCGTGTTTACCGCTCAGTATTCCATGCTGTGTGTGTTCTGTGCTCGGCATCGTCTCAGCTTGTGTTATTTCCTCACCAACGGAATCATTGTGGAAAACTCTGATTGGAACCATCTGAACGACTGATTAGATAAACTCTAAATGCAAATCAGACAACAGAATTTGACCGTTCATATCCTGCACTGTAGCGAGCCACACGGACAAACTGGTTTGAGTTAGGACAGATTTTCTGTTTTCCCCCAGAGACAACAGCAGTCTATGGCTCCTCTCAAATTCAGCATATGTGAACATGAGTTTTAAACATGGCACGTGTCTTCTGTGAAATCACTTGTGTGTGTTTCGAGTTTGTGTGTTGGCCTGGCGGTTGGCCTGGCGGTTGGCCTGGCGGTTGGTCTGGCGGTTGGCCTGGCGGTTGGTCTGGCGGTTGGCCTGACGGTTGGCCTGACGGTTGGCCTGGCGGTTGGCCTGGCGGTTGGCTGATGTGAATGTTGGTGTTTACGCAAGTGTGCTCGCATGTGAATGTACTCTGTGTGTCTCGTGTTTGAGTGTGTACACTAGCTGTGGTAGTGTTTGTTGGAGCAATCATGGATGTTTGTGTGTAAGAGATTGCCTATATCCGTGTGTGTGTGTGTGTGTGTGTGTGTGTGTGTGTTTATGCAGTCAGGCACACTCCTCTTCCTCTCTATCCACGCTGTGATTTTCCAGCTTGTGATTATTTATAGTCCTTCTCCTTGGTTTACCCCAAACTCTCCCCAGCCAAGGCCAGCCTTGGATGGGAGTAAACACCATCGTTTAGAGCCCAGACACACACACACACACAGAGACCGCTCCAGAGCCCAGAGATGAGCCCTGCTCTGTGTATCTCATGGCTGGCCCACCCTGGATAATTAGCACCTTGTGCTGCAGTGGGATCTGTGTGCTGGTGTGCCTTCGTTTCTAGACCACCCAAATAGAGACGACACACAGGAAGGAAGTGGTTAGGGCACAAAGGAGAAGTTTTTCTCTTTTAGGGAAATGTATACATGTCTTTTTATCAATCCAAGACGGATCTTTCCGCCCAGTGTTTCTCCTACATCGGACACGGTGCACATGTTCTGTTGTACACATTGGACTCTCTGAAATCCTTCCCCATGATAGAGCCCAGAGGTTTCCTGGCCTGACCAGAAACTCTTTGTCCTGGTTCAATAGATGACAGCTTATGTCCAGAGTTGCTCCTGATAAGGTCAGGGAAAACTCCAGGTCCTAAGTCTACTACTGGCATATTTGTTTTGCTCTGGTTTATGTCTCCTCAGGGGAAATTGATTATGTGCTGCATATGTACTCCTGTATGTTTTCTCTCTGTGTTCCAGAAGTTTCAGGACATTGAGGAGAGCCACATCGTCCACATGAAGGATATAATTCAGTCATACACACAGTCTGTTGACGAGACGCACGTTCAGATCGGAGAGGTGAGTCGGCACACACACACTGCACGAATGCACACGCAGACGCTCACACACACACACACACACACACACACACACACTGCACGAATGCACACGCAGACGCTCACGCACACACACACTGCACGAATGCACACGCAGACGCGCGCACACACACACACACACACTGCACGAATGCACACGCAGACGCTCACACGCGCGCGCACACATGGGGTGGGGCGTGTGTCCTGTCCCAGTGCTCAGTGGGTTCACTGTGTGTCAGATTAATTAGTGTAGTCTTTGATCACTCTAATAGTTTCACTGAGAACCAGGAAGCCTTCCATTCAGCCGTTTATAGCAACCAATTAAAAACTGATCAAAACTCCCTCTCGACCAATCGAAAACACCTTCAACATACAATCAGAGGCACAGCATGCCAACTGACTAGGCATCTCGCTCTGTGTGGATATGTTACTGGACTTTACTATGTTCTGCTGTACACTCACTGATCATTACAATGTTCATCTTCCCACTTCCATCATTATATTATCACTTTTTTTTTTTTTATACATCTTCAGTATATATAGATATTGTTCTCATAGATATTGTTCTGTTACAAATATTCTAGATGTTCTAGATGTTTTACTACATGACAGAATAGACAACGAAAAAGAAACTGCTCCACTGTGTGTAGTTGCTGCTGCAGTCCCAGCAGTGTCCACAGGGGGAGCCACAGCCCCACTCTCTGCTCTAAAGCTCCAGTGTTACCACGCATCTGAACAGGAGAAAGACCTCACTGTCTCTGTCTCAAAGGGTACCCTATTTCCTACAATATGCCCTGGTTTTGACCAGGACCGATAGGGCTCTCTATAGGGAATAGGGTTCCATTTGGGACGCATCCTATGGTTTAGTGTTAGCCTGGCTGGGCTTTAGTAAAATAGAGCCTAAATGTGGGTGAGTGCTCTCCCAAACAGCTGGCAAAGTGTGCACAGGAAGCCCACGTAGTGATGAATACCCTTTTAAACCAGGCTGTGTGAGCAAGCGAGCACCATGCCAAGTAGTAGGGAGGGAGGGGTTACACTGCTTCATCAGTTAGACCACAGACACGCAAACTCGGCCCATACACACACACCGTACACCTAATGTACCAGCACTATAGACTAACAAATATACACACTGTCAATGTACTGTACACACTCCGACATTGCACTGTACACACACTGTCACTTAAAATAATCCATATTGTCCAAGCACATCTACACACTTACATCTGTCTATCCATATCAAATCAAATTTGATTTGTCACATGTACTGAATACAACAGGTGTAGACCTTACAATACAAATAGTCTGGGTAGCCATTTGATTAGCTGTTCAGGAGTCTTATAACTTGGGGGTAGAAGCTGTTTAGAAGCCTCTTGGATCTAGACTTGGCACTTTGGTACCGCTTACCGTGCGTTAGCAGAGAGAACAATCTATGGCTAGGATGGTTGGAGTCTTTGACAATTTTTAGGGCCTTCCTCTGACACGTCCTGGTATAGAGGTCCTGAATGGCAGGAAGCTTGGACCCAGTGATGTACTGGGCCGTACGCACTACCCTCTGTAGTTCCTTGCGGTCAGAGGCCGAGCAGTTCCCATACCAGGCAGTGATGCAACCCGTCAGGATGCTCTCGATGGTGCAGCTGTTAAACCTTTTGAGGATCTGAGGACCCATGCCAAATCTTTTCAGTCTCCTGAGGGAGAATAGGTTTTGTCATGCCCTCTTCACGACTGTCTTGGTGTGCTTGGACCATGTTAGTTTGTTGGTGATGTGGACACCAAGGAACTTAAAGCTCTCAACCTGCTCCACTACAGCCTCGTCGATGAGAATGGATGCGTGCTCGGTCCTCCTTTTCCTGTAGTCCGCAATCATCTCCTTTGTCTTGATCACGTTGAGGGAGAGGTTGTTCTTGCACCATACTGTCACGTCTCTGACCTCCAACTTATAGGCTGTTTCATCGCTGTCGGTGATCAGGCCTACCACTGTTGGGTCATCAGCAAACTTAATGATGGCGTTGGAGTTGTGCCTGGCCGTGCAGTCATGAGTCAACAGGAAGTACAGGAGGGGACTGAGCACGCACCTCTGAGGGGCCCCAGTGTTGAGGATCAGCGTGGAGGATGTGTTGTTACCTACCCTTATCACCTGAGGTGTTTAGTCCCAGGGTCCTTAGCTTAATGATGAGCTTGGAGGGTACTGTGGTGTTGAACGCTGAGCTGTAGTCAATGAATAGCATTCTCACATAGGTGTTCCTTTTGTTCAGGTGGGAAAGGGCAGTGTTGAGTGCAATAGAGATTGCATCATCTGTAATTTAGCTCGTCTGGTAGGCTCGTGTCACTGGGCATCTCTCGGCTGTGCTTCCCTTAGCTCAGTGCGAATGTTGCCTGTAATCCATGGCTTCTGGTTTGGGTATGTACGTACAGTCACTGTGGGGAAGACGTCATCGATGCACTTATTGATGAAGCCAGTGACTGATGTGGCGTACTCGTCAATGCCATCGGAAGAATCCCGGAACATGTTACAGTCTGTGATTCAAAACAGTCCTGTAGTTTAGCATCTGCTTCATCTGACCACTTTTTTATAGCCCGAGTCACTGATACTTCCTGCTTTAATTGTTGCTTGTAAGCAGGAATCAGGAGGAGAGAATTATGGTCAGATTTGCCAAATGGAGGGCGAGGAAGAGCTTTGTACATGTCTCTGTGTGCAGTAAAGGTGGTCTAGAATTGTTTTCCCTCTGGTTGCACATTAACATGCTGATAGAAATTAGGTAAAACTGATTTAAGTTTCCCTGCATTAAAGTCCTCAGCCACTAGTAGCACCCCCTCTGGATGAGCATTTTCCTGTTTGCTTATGGCGGAATACAGCTCATTGAGTGCGGTCTTAGTGCCAGCATCTGACTGTGGTGGTATGTAGACAGCTACGAAAAATACAGATGAAAACTCTCTAGGTAGATAGTGTGGTCTACAGCTTATCATGAGATACTCTACCTCATGCGAGCAAAACCGTCAAACTGTCTATTCAAACACACACACACACATTGACACACACATAGATACATTATCCGGCCAGGCAAACACACTGTTTGGTTATTGGGCATTGAAGTGTAGTTTTATGTTAACCTGGGGCTGGGACTGAGGATGGGCCTGGGGCTGGGTTTAGGTCTGGGTCTAGGACTGGGCCTGGGTCTAGGGTCTAAACAGTGGCTTGGCAGTCTGCATGGCTCTGCCGTTATCTAGTTAGCCTAGCTTTCTTCTCTCTTGTGTTCTTTCTGCTCTAGTCTGGACATGAATGGAAACTACTAAAGACCACAGCATGAGGGAGGAGAGGATGTTTAGGGAGAGAGACCTGCATGGGAGTGAGGGAAGAGAACAGGAGGTATAGAGAGACTGCGTGGGGAGACGGGAGGAAGGCGGGAAAAGAGAGCGAGGGAGGGAGAAAGATGAGGGAAGACTGGGGGGGAGAGAGGGGAGGAAGGAGAGGGGGGAGAGAGGGGAGGAAGGAGAGAGGGGAGGAAGAGGAGAGGGGGATGACGGGAGGAAGAGGGGAGGGGGATGACGGGAGGAAGAGGGGAGGGGGATGACGGGAGGCAGAGGGGAGGGGGATGACGGGAGGCAGAGGGGAGGGGGATGACGGGAGGCAGAGGGGAGGGGGATGACGGGAGGCAGAGGGGAGTGGGAAGACGGGAGGCAGGGGGGAGGGGGGGGGAAGACGGGAGGCAGGGGGGAGGGGGGGGAAGACGGGGGGAGGGGGGGGGAGACGGAAGGAGAGGGGAGACGGGAGGGGGGAGGGAGACGGGAGGCAGAGGGGAGACGGAAGGGGGGAGGAAGACGGGAGTAAGAGGGGAGGCAGAGGGGAGGCAGAGGGGAGGCAGAGGGGAGGGGGGAGGCAGGAGGGAAGATGGGAAGGAAGGAAGACGGGGAAGACGGGAGGCAGAGGGGAAGACGGGAGGCAGAGGGAAGGGGGGAGGGGTGGGGGAGGGGGGAGGCAGAGGAGAGGAGAGGGGGGAGGGGGGAGGCAGAGGAGAGGGGGAAGACGGGAGGGGAGGGGGAAGACGGGAGGCGGAGGGGAGGGGAGGGGGGAGGCGGAGGGAACGTAGTAGGAAGAGAGGGAACGTAGTAGGAAGAGGGGGAACGTAGTAGGAAGAGGGGGAACGTAGTAGGAAGAGGGGGAACGTAGTAGGAAGAGGGGAGGAGGAGCATAGAAGGCCGAAAGAGGTGAAGGCCGAAAGAGGTGGAGAAGGCGGAAAGAGGAGGGGGTGGAGAAGGGGGAAATGGGTGGGGGTGGGGGGGGGGGGGGGGGGAGAGGAAGAGGGGGGAAAGAGGAGAGGGAAAAGAGGAGGAACATAGGAGTGAAGAGGTATGGAAGGGGTGGAGAGAGGTATGAGAGGGGTGGAGAGAGGTATGAGAGAGGTATGAGAGGGGTGGAGAGAGGTATGAGAGGGGTGGAGAGAGGTATGAGAGGGGGATGAGCGAGGGATGAGCGAGGTGGAGAGAGGTAGGGAAAGAGGTGGGGGGGGAAAGAGGTGGGGGAGGAACAGGAGAGGGGGGGAAAGAGGTGGGGGAGGAGGAGGAACAGGAGAGGGGGAAAGAGGTGGGGGAGGAGAAGGAACAGGAGAGGGGGGAAAGAGGTGGGGGAAGAGGAACAGGAGAGGGGGGAGGAGGAACAGGAGAGGGGGGAAAGAGGTGGGGGGGGGGGAGGAGGTGGTGGAGAGAGGGAAAGTAAAGAGACTGCATGTAGCCAAGAGAGGTTATCTAAACCACATACTCCTCTCAGAGGGGCTAGTTTAGCTCAGCTGGTGAGGCATGGTACTTGCAACGCCAGGATAGTGGGTTTGATTCCTGGGACCACCCTTAGTGCAGAATGTGGATCAAAACATCTTCTAAATGACATATATTATTATATTCTATTAATTTATATTAGAATGTATATAATTTAACCTGTTGCGACGACCAAACCCGGATCCGGGATTCTATTTATAGACCTAAGCTCATTACCATAACGCAACGTTAACTATTCATGAAAATCGCAAATGAAATTAAATAAATATGCTATCTCTCAAGCTTATCCTTTTGTTAACAACACTGTCATCTCAGATTTTCAAAATATGCTTTTCAACCATAGGAAAACAATCATTTGTGTAACAGTAGCTAGCTAGCGTAGCATTTAGCGTTAGCATTAGCGTTAGCATTTAGCAGGCAACTATCACAAAAACAAGTAAAGCCTTCAAATAAAATAACTTACCTTTAAAGAACTTCTGATGTTTTCAATGAGGAGACTCTCAGTTAGATAGCAGATGCTCAGTTTTTCCAAAAAGATTCTTTGTGTATTAGAAATAGCTCCGTTTTGTACATCACATTTGGCTACCAAAAAAAAAAAAAAAACGAAAATTCAGCCCTCAAAACGTGAACTTTTTTCCAAATTAACTCCATAATATCGACTGAAACATGGCAAACGTGGTTTAGAATCAATCCTCAAGGTGTTTTTCCACATATCTCTTCAATGATATATCCTTCGTGGAAGCCTGGTTTCTCCTTGCTCTCAAATGGAAAAATAATTGCACCTGTCTTTACGCTCCAATTTCGACGCAGGGACACCAGGCGGACACTTGGAAAATGTAGTCTCTTATGGTCAATCTTCCAATGATATGCCTACAAATACGTCACAATGCTGCTAACGCCTTGGGGGAACGACAGAAAGTGTAGGCTCATTCCTTGCGGAATCACAGCTATATAAGTAGACAATGGAAAACAGAGCTTCAGAAATCTGCTCATTTCCTGGTTGACGCATCATCTTGGTTTCGCCTGTAGAATGAGTTCTGGGGCACTTACAGACAATATCTTTGCAGATTCTGAAACTTCAGAGTGTTTTCTTTCAAAAACTGTCAAGAATATGCATAGTCGAGCATCTTTTCGTGACAAAATATCGCGCTTAAAACGGGAACGTTTTTTATCCAAAAAAGAAATAGCGCCCCTAGAGATCAGAGGTTAACTGAAAGTAATATTATTATTATTATTATTCTGGTTTAAAATCTTTATGACAATATGCCTGCATGCTGTGCAGAGTCACTGCAGGTTGTGTGTGTGTGTGTGTTTGTGCATCTGTAAAAAATCACTGCGGGTTGGAGCAGTTGTGTGTGTCTGGGTGTGCGTGAGACACGCAGGCAGGTGTGTCTGTCTGGGTGTGTGTGAGACACGCAGGCAGGTGTGTCTGTCTGGGTGTGTGTGAGACACGCAGGCAGGTGATGACATCACAGCACGTTCCCTCATGGCAGCAGGATGCAGCAAGCGGCTGGCTGGCTGCAGCCACTGACAGATTGCGTGTGCTGGAGTGAGCATTCTACCTTGCCACGGCAGCCCACGCCCCACCCCCATCCCCCCGCGAGGCGTAGGGGGCTAATGCACCTTGCCTTGCTGGAGGGGTCGGGGGAGCTGCCACTGTGTGTTTTTATGATAGTGAGTGGACATACTGTAAACACAACAGCGTATCACGCACATCTGAATCGTTTGTCGAGATGGCACAGCCAGTCTGTCCCTGTTTGTCATCTATCTGGACCCTCTCCCCCGACAGACACACACTCACACTCTGACACACACGCCACTAACATCCAAAGTAAACAAACACCATCCTTCCCGGGATAGCACCCAGAGGGCATCAGGAGACCGCTCTGTCCACAACAATAAAACCATACCATTATGTAAGCCAGTCTCCACAGGCCTTAGAGACACATTGTACAGAGAATAGTTTTAAACAAGAGAGATAATTAACTGTTGGGTAGTCCAGTCCTTTAGAGGGAGAATTGTAGTAAAGCAGTCTAGTCCTTTAGGTGCTCCTGAGTGGCGCAGTGGTCTAAGGCACTGCATCTCAGTGCTACAGGCATCACTACAGACCCTGGTTTGATTCCAGGCAGTATCACAACCGGCTGTGATTGGGAGTCCCATAGGGTGGCGCACAATTGGCCCAGCGTCGTCCGGGTTTGGCCGGGGTAGGCCGTCATTGTAAATAAGAATTTGTTCTTAAGTGAAAAGCACAAAGCCATATTGCATTTGTCAGTCCTCCTGAGTATTCTAAAAATGAGGCACCCAGAGAGCAGTCCCCAAGGACATGAGCTGTCACTCTCACAAGCTATCACACACACAGCAGACACACACACACACACACACACACACACTGCGCCATGTTTTAATCACAGAAGTACCTCCCAGTGGTCCTACCACATTGTGATTCCTCAATGGACTCAATGACTGTCCAGCAGCTCAGCCCAGCAGCTCAGCCCAGCCCAGTGACTGTCAGACCAGCCCACAGCACCAGAGAGAAGGGAGAGGGCCCTAGGCACACCAGTTAAAGTGTGTCTGATTCCAAGTGTCTGCCACTCTGCCATCAGTTCTTCTTTCTTTAATGTAGGCTAATCCATTCTGATGCCTCACTGTACTGATGCCAGACCTGGGTCAAATACGTCAGAATGCTTGAGCTGCACTTGATTTACAGCAGTTTGCCTTGTACAATGGAACCAATGGAATCGTCCCAAAAGTGCAACCCCAAGTTAAACGAAGCGCACCTCATGACCCTGTGAGTTTGTTGTTGTCCCTCTGCAGGTCCGTATAGAGTTTGAGAGGAACATGGAGAACACCTCTGTTGAGGGCTTGATACAGAAACTGTCTGACAGTAAAGGAACGGGCAAAGAGAGACCAGGTAAGATTCCCCATACGCACACACACCTGCCATGATAGGCAAATCACGTCTACAGATCAATGTATTACACATATGCTAGTGTGTATGACTGGTGAAGCACTTCAGTGGTTAGCGGCAACTTATGTAATTGTAAATCACATTGTAGGATTTTTTATGATTTTTTTTGCAAATTATGTTGGAAAATAAGTATTTGGTCAATAACAAAAGTTTATCTCAATACTTTGTTATATACCCTTTGTTGGCAATGACAGAGGTCAAACGTTTTCTGTAAGTCTTCACAAGGTTTTCACACACTGTTGCTGGTATTTTGGCCCATTCCTCCATGCAGATCTCCTCTAGAGCAGTGATGTTTTGGAGCAGTTGCTGGGCAACACGGACTTTCAACTCCCTCAAAGATTTTCTATGGGGTTGAGATCTGGAGACTGGCTAGGCCACTCCAGGACCTTGAAATGCTTCTTACAAAGCCACTCCTTCGTTGCCTGGGCGGTGTGTTTGGGATCATTGTCATGCTGAAAGACCCAGCCACTTTTCATCTTCAATGACCTTGCTGATGGAAGGAGGTTTTCAAAATCTCACGATACATGCCCCCTTTCATTCTTTCCTTTACACGGATCAGTCGTCCTGGTCCCTTTGCAGAAAAACAGCCCCAAAGCATGATGTTTCCACCGCCATGCTTCACAGTAGGTATGGTGTTCTTTGGATGCAACTCAGCATTCTTTGTCTTCCAAACACGACGAGTTGCGTTTTTACCAAAAAGTTATATTTTGGTTTCATCTGACCATATGACATTCTCCCAATCTTCTTCTGGATGATCCAGATGCTCTCTAGCAAACTTCAGACGGGCCTGGACATGTACTGGCTTAAGCAGGGGGACACGTCTGGCACTGCAGGATTTGAGTCCCTGGCGGCGTAGTGTGTTACTGTGTTACTGGCTTTGTTACTTTGGTCCCAGCTCTCTGCAGGTCATTCACTAGGTCCCCCGTGTGGTTCTGGGATTTTTGCTCACCGTTCTTGTGATCATTTTGCGTGGAGCCCCAGATCGAGGGAGAATTTATCAGTGGTCTTGTATGTCTTTCATTTCCTAATAATTGCTCCCACAGTTGATTTCTTCAAACCAAGCTGCTTACCTATTGCAGATTCAGTCTTCCCAGCCTGGTGCAGGTCTACAATTTTGTTTCTGGTGTCCTTTGACAGCTCTTTGGTCTTGGCCATAGTGGAGTTTGGAGTGTGACTGTTTGAGGTTGTGGACAGGTAAGTTACAGGTATGTGAGAGCCAGAAGTCTTGCTTGTTTGTAGGTGACCAAATACTTATTTTCCACCATAATTTGCAAATAAATTCATTAAAAAAATCCTACATTGTGATTTTCTGGATTTTTTTTCTCATTTTGTCTGTCATAGTTGAAGTGTACCTATGATGGAAATTACAGGCCTCTCTCATCTTTTTAAGTGGGAGAACTTGCACAATTGGTGGCTGACTAAATACTTTTTTGCCCCACTGTACCTACTCCCTCAATATGCCTGAATCTGACCCTGTATCAGTGGTTACTTAGGGTAACTTTCTTTAAAGTGACTTCTTGTCTTTAAGATGGGGACAGGCCTATAAGAGAGATTTAGCCAATGAGAGAGCAGTAACACAAGGTGGTAGAAGGCCATCAGACTCAGTAGCTGTAATCTGCTGTAAAGGTAGGCAGGTCAGGCCGGACATTCCAGTTAGCATGTGACACCATGCAGGCCAGTACAGGGTCAGGGCGGCTTTGCTATACGCACGCACACGCATACACACTCACGCATACACACTCACGCGAATGCATACACACTCACGCGCATGCATACACACTCACGCGCATGCATACACACGCAAACACACTCACGTGCATACACACACACACAAACACACTCTTTGCTGTGTTTAGGCTACAGACTGAACTAAGCAGCCAGAAGCGAGCTCTTTTGTGGATGAAGAGCTCAACAGTGACTCTGTGTAAACTATGACATGCTACGGTAAGCAAGGGAAATCTTACAATATATATAGTGTTTTCCATTGTGGCTTTCCCTGGGGCTTGCACCCCATCACATCAGGTAGGCGACACAAAGGGGTGTGTTTGTGTGTATACAAACGGTGACCCCTGACCCCTGTGTCCAGATGGGGCGTCTGAACAGCGCCGGCCTTCATTTGTTTTGACAGCAGAATTAATTGAGGGCTGAAAGCAGTTGTAGAATTCCTCCCGTATCAAGCTGTTCATTAGAGATCTCACTGCGGCCTAGGCCATGTCATAACAATAACCTGCCTGTCCCTTGATGAAATAGCTGAACGGATGGCCGATCCTGTGCCTTTAGAGAGAGAGAGGTTGAATAAACTTTCTACCACAGAAACAGTCTCAAAGTGACACGCTGCTAGGCAGGGGGGTTCGTAGTGTTCACTGATATCCAGCTGAGCTGTCAACTGGCAGCGAGCCAGACACGCAAACCCCTCCGCCCCTCTTCCTCTTCCTCTCTATTTCCCGCTCTGAGCTCCATGTGAAGCATATGCAATTTAAAAAGCCATCCTCCGCTCATGCGTGACTGCATGCTTCCCTCACAGAGAGAGGAATAAGATAAAATAACCTCTACATAAACAGTCATCTGTCTGTTTATGAAATGTTTAAACAGATCCTAATGCCAACTGTGCAGATTTAGGTAAGATTGGCATGTCTGGTGTAGGTTTTCTGCTGTAGTCAGTGTGTGTAAATATTGTCAGATGTAGGATGCTGTCAGCGAAAGGTTCCTGCCCTGTGCTTACATTTTTGTTGCCCGTTTTGGTCAGTCTTCATGTGGAGGAGCCTAAGTATGGTCTTCAGACATTATTATTCAAATATGTTTATTATTGTTTTAGAATTGGTGATTATGGGTATTTAGCAACACCAGCAACTGCTGACTACTGTAGGAGGTTATGGTTCCCTCTTCACTTAGTTAACTATACCTGCTTGTTGTCAATGCTGTGTGGATTAGGGATGGAGCAGTGGGCAGGTCTCTCTCTCGCTCGATCTCCTTCTCTCTCGTGAACTAGTTATTTGATGAGCGTGGAATTCTTTTTTAATTGGAAAGGAACACGCACACAAACAGCAGTCACATCAGTGTGTGTTCGCCGGCGGTGAAAAGCTAACCGGAGAGGGCCTGATATTGCACAGTAGAGTAGATTGGTGTACTTTATCGACGTCACTTGGTGTACTTTTTCGACGTCACTTGGCGTGATGCGTGCCTCTCGTGACTTACCGCTTCCCTGAGCTTCTCCAAGCGCTGCGCATGTCGAACGATGCATTTTGCCCACAACTGACATTCTCTGGGGAAGACTGCATCGAACTGCTGTTGCCATATACACTGCACTAATATATCATTAGCTTTGTTTTTTCAGGTCAAGACATTTTAGTGCCAAGGAAATAAAATCTTGCCCGAGGCTGGCCTACACTCTCTTCTCTCCCTCCATGGTCTGCCATGGAGGGAGACGTCGTGTCCTGGTCGTGCCCTGGTCGTGTCGTGCCCTGGTCGTGCCCTGGTCATGTCCTGGTCGTGTCCTGGTCGCGTCGTGCCGTGTCCTGGTCGTGCCCTGGTCGTGCCGTGTCCTGGTCGTGCCCTGGTCGTGTCGTGCCCTGGTCGTGTCGTGCCCTGGTCGTGTCGTGCCCTGGTCGTGTCGTGCCCTGGTCGTGTCGTGCCCTGGTCGTGTCGTGCCCTGGTCGTGTCGTGCCCTGGTCGTGTCGTGCCCTGGTCGTGTCGTGCCCTGGTCGTGCCGTGCCCTGGTCGTGCCGTGCCCTGGTCGTGTCCTGGTTGTGTCGTGCCCTGGTCGTGTCCTGGTTGTGTCGTGTCCTGGTTGTGTCGTGTCCTGGTCGTGTCGTGCCCTGGTCGTGTCCTGGTCGTGCATTAGCTTTTAAGAAGATAAACGCTCAAAAGGGAACTTGGAACAGATCTGTGTTGTGATGAAGAGGCTGTGTATTCACAGAACCCCTAGCTTTCTATATTAACAGACAGAATAAATAACGTAGTTAACAAAATAATATTAATTCCATGTATTATAGACGATACCACTCTAACCGTGTATTCAGAGGAATTTATTTATTACTCATTGATTATTCATCTATTTTTATGTTTTCACTTAAAACAAAGTAAAAGTCATAATTTCACACTCATCGTCTTACTATCTTTACTTAATAACCATAAGACAATCTCTTTTCTAACCGTTGACTCTAAAATCATATGGGGTCCATTGATTGACACGTATATTCATCCTGGGTGTTGCTCTTGGTTTTTCCGCTGCTTTTTCAGTAGCGTGTTTGTATATGTGTGTGTGATAATGCATATCCAACCTTATGAAAACCCCTCGTTAATGTGTTCTCCAGACGCTCTCGAAGCGAGGCATTCCAAGTGCGAGAGCTCGGAGGTAAATATGTAGAATTGATGAACATTAAATTAAGCATCTTTGTTGTTTTTCTTTAGGTTCTTTCTCAATTTCTATATAAATAATTGCTGTTGTTCTTGTGAAAATCAGCGTCTGGTTCGGCTCCAGATTAGACCAAGGGCATTCCTCCCAGCAGATTTGGCAATTTCTTGTTTTTAAAACATATCTATTTATTAAATTGTCATTATGCATTATCATTGTGTTGGAAAGATTGAGATAGCACCAGCTCACAAGCTCTGTGTGTTTACTCAGAGTGTAGTGTAGCCGTGTGTGTGTTTACTCAGTGTAGTGTAGCCTAGTGTGTGTGTGTTTTTACTCAGTGTGTGTTTACTCAGTGTAGTGTAGCCTAGTGTGTGTGTGTGTGTGTGTGGCCTTATGAGCCATTCTGTGTGTACTGAAGGGCAGGTCAGGTCAGTGGGTTCTGTCTGTCCACCTGGCATAGTTTGAATGCCAGGTGCCATTTTAGTTGATTGGTTGTTTTAGAGCGGTTTGGTCTCTGTTGTGCAGGTTTACAGTCGGCCTATGTAGAACTTAAATTCTGTCTCTGAGATCTGTGTCCGTCCATGAGAAAGTGTATGTGAGAGAGAGAGGAAGTGACTGAGGAATAGTTTGTGTGTGGAACATGCTGTAGTGTGTGTGTGTGAGAGAGGAAGTGACTGAGGAATAGTTTGTGTGTGGAACATGCTGTAGTGTCTGTGTGTGTGTGTGTGTGTGTGAGAGAGAGAGGAAGTGACTGAGGAATAGTTTGTGTGTGGAACATGCTGTAGTGTGTGTGTGAGGAAGTGACTGAGGAATAGTTTGTGTGTGGAACATGCTGTAGTGTGTGTGTGAGGAAGTGACTGAGGAATAGTTTGTGTGTGGAACATGCTGTAGTGTGTGTGTGTGTGTGTGTGTGTGTGTGAGAGAGGAAGTGACTGAGGAATAGTTTGTGTGTGGAACATGCTGTAGTGTGTGTGTGTGTGTGTGTGAGAGAGAGACTGAGGAATAGTTTGTGTGTGGAACATGCTGTAGTGTGTGTGTGTGAGAGAGGAAGTGACAGGAATGGTTTGTGTGTGGAACATGCTGTAGTGTCGTGTGTGAGAGAGAGAGGAAGTAACTGAGGAATAGTTTGTGTGTGGAACATGCTGTAGTGTCTGTGTGTGTGTGTGAGAGAGAGGAAGTGACTGAGGAATAGTTTGTGTGAGGAACATGCTGTAGTGTGTGTGTGTGGAACATGCTGTTGTGTGTGTGCTGCACTACACTACAGTGTATCTTGTGTGCTGTAGTATTTTCCCCTGGTTCAGGATAGTCACATCTTGCTGATGGCTACCAGACACTCTGTTGACTCTGCCATTGACCCTGTCTGCCCTCTGGGTTCAGCAGAGACCACTTAGTTTAACATGTGTGTGTGCCAAGCTGGACCCTCTGTTCCTGCCAAGCCGTGTGTGTGTGTGTGTGTGTGTGTGTGATAGGTTGTGTGTGTGTGATGCGTTTAGGGCACTGCCAGCAAATGAACCTAAATGAGGTTTTCTGTATTATCAGGTCCTATTGAGTTTGAAGAATGCAACACTGCCATCGCCACTGAAGGTAAGTCTCACACACACACGCCGCGCTTGTGCACTTATTTTCTATAGTTTATTCTCTCCTCAATGGAAAAAAAACAGACCAACAGAAAACACAGTGTGAAATTTCATAAGTCGGACTTGATATTTTTCACACCTAAATGTGTGGGAACATTTTAAGTCTAAACGTTTTAAGTTGTCTGGCCACTTCTTCAGCTCTGCTGCAGAACATCTAAAGAAGTCTAAACGTTTTAAGTTGTCTGGCCACTTCTCCAGCTCTGCTGCAGAACATCTAAAGAAGTCTAAACATTTTAAGTTGTCTGGCCACTTCTCCAGCTCTGCTGCAGAACATCTAAAGAAGTCTAAACGTTTTAAGTTGTCTGGCCACTTCTCCAGCTCTGCTGCAGAACATCTAAAGAAGTCTAAACGTTTTAAGTTGTCTGGCCACTTCTCCAGCTCTGCTGCAGAACATCTAAAGAAGTCTAAACATTTTAAGTTGTCTGGCCACTTCTCCAGCTCTGCTGCAGAACATCTAAAGAAGTCTAAACGTTTTAAGTTGTCTGGCCACTTCTCCAGCTCTGCTGCAGAACATCTAAAGAAGTAAAAGTGTTTCATAAAGGGATTTGATTTATCCGATTTTCTTTTTGGTTTGGAGTTGTCATATTTGTCTAATAAAATTGAAGAAATCTATCAGACATTTCTCACATACTTCTCTGGTTTGTTACTAGGAGCCAAACCCAGAAAGAGGAAAACATTTGCGATCCGCCGGAAAGACAACAAGGACACAGACTCGACGTTAGTAGCTTCTACTTTTAAACTTGATTTATAAAGGACGAATAAGTAGTTTATAAACTGTCCATTTTAATTATTTACTTTCCACTGCCTGGAACTCATTTAAGATGGCTTAATGAACAGTCTCTAAATTCTGTTTCAAATCATCTAAGATTAGTATAAATCATGTTTAGTTTTATTAGGGTTGTCTTGATGATAAATATTAATTCTGCATCATTGGCCTGAATTCAGAGAATATTAAATTAGTCTGAAATTAAACGTTGTTTCTTTTGGTGGGTCTCAGGGAGTCGACAGAAGTTGAACCTGCTGTGAGTATATTTCCAGTTACATTTATTTGAATCATATTAATTTAATACTATAATGTGAATCCCAATTTTATTGGGAATTACTTTGTAATATTATGCAATAGTATTGCAATTATTATTCTCAAGTACAAGTAAAACAGTATGATAGCTAAACTGTCATGTTTCCTTTCTCTCTCTCTATCTCTCTCTCTCTCTCTCTGTTTCTCTCTCTCTCTCTCTGTCTCTGTTTCTCTGTCTCTGTTTCTGTCTGTTTCTCTGTCTGTTTCTCTGTCTGTTTCTCTGTCTGTTTCTCTGTCTGTCTCTCTCTCTCTCTCTGTCTGTCTCTGTCTGTCTGTCTTGGTCTCTGTCTGTCTGTCTCGGTGTGTCTCGGTCTCTCTGTGTCTTTCTGTCTGTCTCTGTCTCTGTGTCTTTCTGTCGGTCTCTCTGTGTCTTTCTGTCTGTCTCTCTGTGTGTGTCTGTCTGTCTCTCTGTGTGTCTGTCTCTCTCTGTGTGTCTGTCTCTCTCTGTGTGTCTGTCTCTCTCTGTGTGTCTGTCTGTCTCTCTGTGTGTCTGTCTGTCTCTCTGTGTGTCTGTCTCTCCGTGTCTCTACTCTCTCTCGGTCTCTGTGTCTCTACTCTGTCTGTGTCTCTCTCTCTCTCTGTCTCTACTCTCTCTGTGTGTGTCTCTCTGTGTGTCTCTACTCTGTCTATGTCTCTCTCTCTCTGTGTCTCTCTCTCTGTGTCTCCTCTGGGCTGTAGAACAATACCAATGGAGTTCCTCCTGGATACTATGGCACCATAGACTTCCAAAACGCTGTGAGTCTCACACACACAGCAGGAAATGCTTAAGTGCATTACTAAGTGATGCATTACTGTTGTTGTGTTTGTTCTAGAATGTCCCCACGGTTGATGAAGATGGCTTCTGCATCAGACCGGAAGACCGCAACCAAAATGATATCCTTCCTCAATACTCACACTTTAACACTGTTAACCTTCCAACACTGTCTTCAAACTCTTCTTATCATTCCTTCATCTGCTGGGGTTGTGATGTCCTCTGTTGGCCTTGTTACCATATTGCCATACTGTATAGCCACTAATCTGGCATGGTGTTATAATCAGTTCTGCTTCCTTAATCCGTGATCCACATGCCAAAGAGAACTCGTTCAATTCGTCGAGTGACTCGGAGGACGAGGATGAACCCAGGAAGTTCCGTGTGGAAATCAAGCCGGTGGCGCCCAACAACAGGACGCAACAAAGCCGAGCCACCATCGACCAACTCAAGGCCTCCATTGGAAACATCAGCCTATCACCACCAACCTCGGTACTTCAACTCCGTACGACTTCATTTGATAGAAACCTGTTGCTCCACAATTCTGTCAGATTGCCAGAGATTCCAAGCACACATTGGAGAGTAGACAGACACACAAACTGTCTGATCAATATAACAATCAATACTTCCTCACCTCCCACCTTGGTGAAGGAGTCCTTCACACTTGTATATTGGATACACACTTGGATAAGGTTCAAATCCTGTATCCTACAACATTAATATAGAAAGTTGCATATACATCACTACCACAGAAATACATCTGTAAGCATGTAGAAAAAGATCAACGTTCTGATGTATTCTGTCTCTAAAGATGTTTCCTCCGTACACCTCAGCTACACCCATTCACTAACCTTAGTCTACTCTCTCTCTCTGTTTGTCTGAGGGGCAGTTCCCCGTCAGTCTGTCTGTCCCTTCTCCTCTCAAACACTAGAGGGCAATAGTACATTGAATTTCCACTGTAAGATCTGGGAATGGGTACTTGGTCATAAAGCCCTCTACCAGAATCATTAGACGGTATCATACATATTTGAACGTCATTTTTGCCTCATTCTGTTCTTTTGCCTGTTTGAACCATTGTCTCAACTGTCTAAGATGAGTCACTGTGGACAGTAGGAGTGAGTGAGCTCATTCAGAAGGTTCAGTTGGGAGTTTTTCTTTAAAGATTGAAATCTCCATGCATGAGTCATAATTCAA
The DNA here is from genome assembly GCF_045791955.1 of Oncorhynchus clarkii lewisi. NCBI lineage: Eukaryota > Metazoa > Chordata > Actinopteri > Salmoniformes > Salmonidae > Oncorhynchus > Oncorhynchus clarkii. The sequence goes on from NC_092151.1 coordinate 17,401,965, forward strand.
ACATCATTTTGTATTTGTTTTTCTGTGTTTGACCGGTAGGGTAAAAATGTATCACAAATAGTCTTCGGTTTTGGTCACTTGTTTTCTCTCTTGCTGTACTTGAACACAACGGTTGGCGCAGGTGGAATGGCCTTGTCTCTAGGTTCTGAACCGTCTGTTTAAAAGCAGTGGTACCACTGCTGTACAACTAGTTGCATGGTGTTACAGTAGAGTCAGTAGTCACACCCCAGTTCACCCTGCTGTCACGTAATGGGATGAGATGGCATGCAGAGCCTGTCAGAGCTCCAGCACGCAGAGCCTGGCCTGACCTTTAGGCCTGGAGTTGACCTCTCCATTCAACTTTGACTGACTGACTGGCCATATCATCTCTAAATCTCTGAGCCGCGCTCTCTGTCTGCCTGCTCAGGGTGGAAATAGCGCCTGCCATTAAACTTTAAAACAGTAGTGTGTGTGAACAGTCCGTGTGCTGCTTCAGGAGGAGGTTGTGTGAGCTCCCCCATTTCAGCTAGAGGAGTCCTACCACTCTAAAGGACTGTCACGGAATCGCTTTCTTTATCTTTTTCTCATTGACCCGCTCTCCCCCTCGGTCTACCATGCTCTCTCTATCTCTCTCTATTGGTATTTACTCTTGTTTTATTAGGGCATTTTGCTGCTGGGTTTGGACATTACTTGTATGTGATTCTTTATGGGGTTAGTCGACCATTACATTATGGAGAATTTCTTTGTTATTTTTGAAAGATTAAGAATTTTCTTGAGGAAAAACATTCTCTGGCTTTTCCAAGGCCTGAAATTCGAATTTGGTTCATTACAAATTTTTTTTTTCTCGACAGCAGGACTTAACATTTAAAATATTTTCTCAGTCCAACGACAAACAGCAGCAACCTCTACTCTTTCTTTTTTTCTGTTTGGACTTTCACCTAAGTACCGGAATATTCCCTCCGTTTTAGTTTATTGCTCCCTCCTTCAAATCTTAAGTATTTTATTTCCACCTTAATATTGACAGAAATGTTCTGCGCTAAATGTTCTCTAGTTAAAAAATCTAGGCGATAATGAACGTTGCATCAATTTCTTGCCATTTTGTCTTTCTCCTTATCAGTTCCCTCCTGTGCTGTTTGTTCCTTTATTGAAACAGCAGTGGAAGCCGGAATGGTTTATGTGTGACTGTGTGTGGAGATCTGTAGTGTGTGTGTGGAGATCTGTAGTGTGTGTGTGTGTGTGTGGAGATCTGTAGTGTGTGTGTGTGTGTGTGTGGCGATCTGTAGTGTGTGTGTGTGTGTGTGTGTGGAGATCTGTAGTGTGACTGTGTGTGTGGCGGGCTACAGCCGTAATTGAACCCATTTGTTGCTTAGTGCCTGTGGGACTAAACCCAGGCCTCACAGCACCACGGCGCTTTGACGCTTCAGCTGCCTCCCTCTAAACCCCTTCTGTTCCTCTCCTCCTTCTTTCTCCCTCTCCTTTTTCAGTGTGTCAATAAAGGTTTTATTGGAATTGATGGTCTTAGTTTCCATTGGGTCACACAGAAGTACATCAGATATTCTGTTGGTTGCCTCTGTTAGTGTTTGAATATCTCTCTCCCTCTCCTCTCTCCTCTCTCGCTCATACCTGATTGATGGCAGTGCGGGGTTAGATACTGTGTCCTGTCTGTTCTGTGCAGCTGCATTTTTCACCCTAGGTTTAATGTCTGGTATGTGTCTGAGAAGCTTAATCCTGTGATTTACTGTCTCTTTAAAATTGATGTGGAAAAAGCCTCTCCTCAGGGAATAGTTAATAATACGCTTTTCAACATTTCCATGTATCAATTCTATTTTAGTTCGGGACAGTTTTTTTGGTATTGTGAGTACCGTACCCCACCTGATAAATATAGCCTGTATTGTGAGTACCGTACCCCACCTGATAAATATAGCCTGTATTGTGAGTACCGTACCCCACCTGATAAATATAGCCTGTATTGTGAGTACCGTACCCCTCCTTATAAATATAGCCTGTATTGTGAGTACCGTACCCCACCTGATAAATATCGCCTGTATTGTGAGTACCGTACCCCACCTTATAAATATAGCCTGTATTGTGAGTACCGTACCCCACCTGATAAATATCGCCTGTATTGTGAGTACCGTACCCCACCTGATAAATATCGCCTGTATTGTGCATATCTCTGTTTTTAGAAAGTGTTATTCAGGAAGTAAGTTATTACACAAGTGTTGATTCTGAAAGAGTAACACATTGAGGAATGTTGAGCTGTCATCTTAAATAGGTGTAGTTCGAGATACTGTGTACAGGCAGAAGTGAATTGACCCTGCACTACTGAAGATTGGTTCCATCTAGGACCTATGCCAAATCACCTACTGTCTGTTATAATAAAGGCATCCAAGTACTGACAATAACATTCCAGATACAACCATGTTTTACATACATTTACTTCAAATGTACTTTTCTCTGATAATCATTTTGTCTTTGTACAGTAAAGTATGTTTTGGGATTGTGGAGGATGAGGGCTGAAGTTCTGTGTGTCTTATCCTATCTGTAGTTAATTAATGTGTGTTTATATTCTCAGGGTCAGATGCGAAGGAACCAATCCAGTGAGTATTTTGACACCCCCTCCCCCACATCTCCTCCTCCTCTGTTTGATGGCTGCGACCATTTCTGACTTTTTAACTTCATTTTTCTTGCCTCGGGTCGTTCTTAAAGAAAATAAAAAATCCTAGCAACCTCGCCAAAACCAACATATCCCCAGCTAAAGTAAACTTAGTTAGTTTTTTATATGTGTGTATTTGAGAGGGGACTCATGTTCCTCCTCTAAGCTATGAGTAAGATTGATTGCTTAATTGCTTGTTTTTATTTTGCATGTCAGAAATAATATTTTTCCTCCTGAGTTTTTGGCTACAATTTGTATGTTTTGCTGTGTTTGATTTTCTGCTCGAACAAATGAATTAGTTGTCTATAAAGGAATGCAACAAGTCACGTAACTGTCTCAAACTGTGAACTACTAGTGGATGTTAGCAAGTAAACCATGAAGAAATAAATATATCACAAATATATTAAGTAGCATTATACACAGTTTAAATAACATCCTTTGATATTCATATTACCGTCATATCAAGTTATAGTTTTAAAGTATTTTATCAATTTGATAGAGCTAAGACTGATAATGCAACTTTTTGATAGAGTTTAAGGCTGATACTATGTATATTTGGTAGAGTTAAGAGATTCATAGCCATGTGTTTTAAACATGCTCAGGGCTGTCAGGAATGCATTCCCACTCAGCGATAGGCTCTCAGGTGCTAGGTGAGTACTATACGTACCTCTCTAGTCAGTCTACCCCCCCCCCCCCCAAACCACCATCACACCCACCAAACATGCCATGCCAAGTAGACCCTCCACACCCCCACCTAAGCTCCCCCCCACCCTGTGGTTAATACTGTACTCTACAGCTAAAGCTAACACAAACGAACATGCTAGCTAATAAAGCAGTGCTTAAAAACAATGATCTTCAGCATTTAACAAAGCTTTTCTAACACTATCTGTTTGCCACAGTCGCAAGGAGCTACGTAGTTTAATGTAGATCTGAAAATAAAATGGGTTATATTTGGGACCAATCGAGGAATGTCTTGCTGGGTGGGGAACCTCTGCTACTGTACAAATAACACATTAACACACTAGTGTGAGCGCCACAGAGAGCACTGCAGCCCTATCCTGTAGCATGGGCTCTCTTGCTCCCTACAGTGTGTGTTTAAACGCCTGTCTGGGTGGGGGGGGGGGGGGGGTGTATGGGACAGGGTGTTCCCTCCACCTATGTAACCTTGCTGAGGTTAAGGTTGTTATTTGTATGTTCTCTTCTCAACCAGGTGATGAGTTGGGAAAGGCCAGGATGTCAACATATTTAAATGAGTAAGTACAGGATAAAGATTCTCCTAACTATTACAGATACAAATTGGCTCAGAAACACTTGATACACACACTTGATTGCCCTACTCTCACTGTTTAGTAATTGCTCTCATTTCCACATCACTTTCTCCCCCTTTCTCTATCCATCCCTCCTCTCTCTCTCGCTCTCTCAGCAGTAGACCTGCTCTCAATAATGACCTTCTCTCACTGGATCCGTTTGGTCCCGCCCCCACCCTAAGAGGCTCCTCCTCCTCAGTGTCCTCATCAACAGGTAAGCCCCGCCCTTCAAGCGTAACAGAGTGTTTCAATGTATTCCTATGGGTGGCTGGGTGAGGTCGGTGCCAACCATGATGGGGTTCTGTCTGGATAATTTGAACTCTCTTTATAAATGGCTTTGGTTTTCACTACCTCAAACTACTACTGATACAGACATGACCCCACATAGTTAAATAAAGGTTAAATGATATTCAAATTGTAAAAAGCTCCACATGTAGGCCAGGTAGTCAGTCCCCTGCACAGCTCAACAGCTCAACAACAGTAGTAAGCCCCTACTGTACACATTGACAAGAAAATAAATTGTATTTTATTACATTGAGACACTCACACATGTCTATTTTATCTGTGGGAATATTTTGGAACAGATTTCCTAAATCAAACCCATTTTTTGCAGAATTCATGGTAATTTTACTGTTAACTTTTTTTTTGCGGGCTGGTTTTGGGTGCTCACTCCCAACCTAAACGGAACGTGTGTGTCTGTGTCACTGAACATGTTTTGTTTGTGTGTTTATTGTTGATATGACTTTCTAATAGGTCATGTAACCTGTAACCTTTTTGCTTATTTTTTTGCAAGTTTGACATCAAGTGTCGTGTGGGTTTTGCCCATTTACTTTATTTTATTTACAGTTTCTTTTATTTACAGTTTTGTTATTCAATTAACTGTCTTTTAAGCTTTGTTCTTTTATTTGATGAAGAATTATTCTTACAGTTTGATTAGTATGCATTGGGGGGGGGGGCTTTATTTGTAAGTACACGTGTGTTTAGTTTATTTTTTAATTTCCTTTACATCCCTCTTTCTCTCGTTCACACTGTCCTGCCTCTCACTCCAGTACAGATATGTGAGAAGAGGGTTTCAGTGCCAAGGGTTATGTAGTGTGGAGTCTCTCTGTGTGACTGACTGACTGTGTGTTGAAATAGTTACGTTAGGGCCTCCCGGGTGGCGCAATTGTGCCATCAGAGTCCCTGGGTTCGCGCCCAGGCTCTGTCGTAACCGGCCGCGACCGGGAGGTCCGTGGGGCGACGCACAATTGGCCTAGCGTCGCCCGGGTTAGGGAGGGCTTGGTCGGTAGGGGTGTCCTTGTCTCATCGCGCACCAGCGACTCCTGTGGCGGGCTGGGCGCAGTGTGCGCTAACCAAGGTGGCCAGGTGCACGGTGTTTCCTCCAGCGCATTGGTGCAGCTGGCTTCCGGGTTGGATGCGTGCTGTGTTAAGAAGCAGTGCGGCTTGGTTGGGTTGTGTATCGGAGGACGCATGACTTTCAACCTTCGTCTCTCCCGAGCCCGTACGGGAGTTGTAGCGATGAGACAAGATAGTAGCTACTACAACAATTGGATACCACCAAATTGGGGAGAAAAAGGGGTAAAATTCAAAAAAAACATCAAAAAAATAAAAGATAGTTACGTTAGCACTGACCCATTGCCTGGGCTAATCGTAATCCACAGTTATTGGCACCTAGTTTGGGTCAGAGGGTTGGCGATAAGGCCTATTGGCATGTATGTTGTCAAACACTATCTCGTTATTGTCAAAAGTTCCTCCTTAAAAGCCAAAAAATCAGTGTAAAGTCCCCTGGTTAGGATACTGTGATGACTCTTAAGTCCTTTAAAGACCTGTTTAAGCTCTCTGTGTAAAATACAGGCATTACCAGCCATTAATACACACATACAACACATTCATCTGGCCCTGACTGAACTGCAAACATGCATCTGCTTTGGAGTCAGTCATTTGGCAAGCCTGAAAGAGATGATTAGGCTCTAGTTTTATGTGATTATGTAGGGCTTTCTGACTTTGTTCTTTTGCAGGTAGTTATTTTAGCCTATCTCTGTGTGTTAACCCTCCTTTCTCCCCCTTTCCCCCCGCCTCCTCCTCCAGACATCGACTCTCTTTTCCTCTCCATTCCTCTATGTCCTCTACACATTAATGAGTCCCCTGTGTTTCTGCCAGGGGAGGCAGGTAAAAATGTTTGCCCTAGCTGCACCCATTTACACCAGTGTTTTCTGTGCGGTTGCGCTGTACTGAATCAGTGTCCAACTATCTAACCTCCGTTACAAAAAGCCTTAACATTGCATCCAATGTCTTATTCAGTTGCTTGTTGGTGTTTGTTGATTATTTTACTCCAAGGTTTCTCCAATCCACTCTTTTATTGTAGGATTTCAGTGATGGACTGTTAGTTGTACTTGTGCATACTTTGTTCAACCAATCCAATGAGGAAGATGGATAACTGAATTAGTGTTGGATTGAGAGCCCTGCCTAGATAAGCTGAGAGCGCTGTGTGGCTCTGCGTGTCTGCGTGGTGTGAGGACCTAACACTCCAAGTCAGAGTAGCTGATATCCTCTCAACCAGCTGTAATCCTCTAACACTATTTATTACCAGTTAAGACTGAAACATGCCAGGCATTCATTCCTGTCACAGCCCGACACTCGCATTGCCTAATGTTGCTCAGAGATTGCATAGGATTGCAGTTCACAGTGAACTATGCCTACACCTGGCTGTTCCATAGATGGAAACTATAGTTTAATTATAGTAGATGGGCATCCCCAAGCCTTGTTCTTTGAGTGAAGAAAAAAAAAATTACTAGTTTGTTCAGTATAATGCAACAAAAATCATTATATGACGTAGGAATGTAAAGATGTTTGCATGAGTATCTTTGTAAATGTTAGCTAGTATGGTTCCTCCTTACTCTGTGGTATAGGTTCATCACTCTGCCCTGCCCTGGACTATCATGTGCCATCAACAGATGAGGGGGTGTTACAGCAGGAGTTCTCCTCTCCCCCACTGGCAGACGGCCTGCAGCAGGCCAAAGGAGAGGTCACCCCTCTACCTTCCTCCACCACCACTACTACCACCACTACTACCACCACCACCTTCTCTCCATGGAACTCACCAGCTGACCCCTTTCTGGCCCTGAAGCCCATCCCAGCCCGGGCCCAGAGGACCCCCATCACCCGGCGGGATGAGCCCATAGAACCAACCCCAGGCCCAGACCCAACCAGTGTGCCTCAGGGAGAGAACCAGTCTGCCTTTACCAGGTCCCAGAGCCAGTGGATCGACGTCAACCACGACTTTGTGCCAGTCCGACACCAGCAGAGCTGCTGTCCGGGTACAGGTCCGGTCAACCGCGACCGGACCCAGTCTAACCCTCCTACCGGCAGGCCTCAGTCTTGCCGGTCCATCTGTTTCTTCTCTGATGACCCCGCTGATCCCTATAATAAGATGGTGCTGAGCAGTGGGGTTGTGGAGGTCAGCACCTCCTCTGTCCCTGAGGTCTTTTCAGCACTGACAGTGGGGGTGGCAGCAGCAGCTAGCCAAGCACACAATGGTAACCTCTAGCATGGCATAAACTAGTAGTGTCAAGTTCTGCCTTTGCCATTTTTCTCTTTTGTACTACTTTTTAAAACCATTTTTTTCAGTTTCCAGCTTTTATAACTATTATTTTATTTCAACCTTATTCACAATATGTTTGGTTGTATAATGTATTTTTTATTTAATGTGTGTTTTTGTTTTGAGGGGCATATGCTTGTCTGCCTTAGAGAATTGTTAACACAGTTTTGTGAGTGATCGGAATTTTGTTCTGTATTTTATGTTTCAGAATTTGTGCATGTCTTGACTTCTGTGTTGATGCATGGTTTTGCATTATTTTGAGTGATGTTTAAAAAGTAAAAAATGCACGGAACCTGTTAAGAATTGTATCAGAAGTATATTACATATAGTGCAGCATGTTTTACCTCATCATACCCTGGATTCTTAGTCCTTTCCTTTTTGTCTTCCCTCCTCCCTGCAGTGCCTGCCCTGGCCAGACCCACTACCCCTCAAACTGGGGCCATGGTGGCTCCTCCACGACCCTCTTCCAGACCCAAACTACCCACAGGAAAACTCACAGGAATCAATGAAATTGTGAGTACCCTCCCAGTATCAATCTCAATTCAGAGTACCTGCCCAGCGTCAATCTCAATTCAGAGTACCTGCCCAGCGTCAATCTCAATTCAGAGTACCTGCCCAGCGTCAATCTCAATTCAGAGTACCTGCCCAGCGTCACTCTCCACCGAGAGTACCTGCCCAGCGTCACTCTCCACCGAGAGTACCTGCCCAGCGTCAATCTCCACCGAGAGTACCTGCCCAGCGTCAATCTCCACCGAGAGTACCTGCCCAGCGTCAATCTCCACCGAGAGTACCTGCCCAGCGTCAATCTCCACCGAGAGTACCTGCCCAGCGTCAATCTCCACCGAGAGTACCTGCCCAGCGTCAATCTCCACCGAGAGTACCTGCCCAGCGTCAATCTCCACCGAGAGTACCTGCCCAGCGTCAATCTCCACCGGAGTACCTGCCAACTATCTGATAGAGAATCTGCAGTATCTTCACTAGACTTAGAGAACCTAAACTCAGAGTATTGATTTGTGGAACCATTCTCTATTGATTCATGATAATGGACTACATTTATTTTTTTGCTCTTGTTATTTACACTGTATGGGGTTAATTAGTGGAATCCATTACCATTGGTTGATTTCTGGGTTTGTGCTGTCCAACCAACCAGGTGCGGCCGTTCAGCCCGACCAAGATGTTGTCCAACGCCAGTCCTCCTCCGGCTGCTCCCCTGGCCCGGGCAGAGAGCTCCTCCTCCCTGTCCTCTACCGCCTCTCTCAGTGCCTCCAACACACCCACAGTGGGTAAGGATTAAGGACATAACCAAGCTCCATCACCTCCTCTCTCTACGGTCATCTCTTCACTTCTCCTCTTTTACAGTCTTCTTCTCTCCATTCCCCTCTTCTCCTTTCACCCCCTCTCCCTCAATTCATATTTCTTTACTACTTCCTCTCATCCCTCTTCTCCCTTGTATTCCCTTTCCTCTCCTCCTTCCTCTTTTATATAGTCCCTCTCCTCCCTCTCGTATTTCCTTTCCTCTCCTCCCTTATATATTTCCTCCACTCTCACCTAACCTAAACCCACTTCTTGTCTTTAAACCTTATTGGGTTTCTCTCCTTCTCTCACTCCCCTCCTCCTCACAGGGCCTGAGCGTATATTCCGTCCCTCCCTCTCCTCTCCGGAACCAGAGTTCCTCCTTTCTCCCTGTCCTCTGTTTCTCCTCAGCCAAAGTGAGTCTCCTCTCTTCCTCCTTCTCCCTCTTCTGCAGTGGTTCCTAACCAGGGGTACTAGGACCTGGGGGTACTTGGTCTATCCACAGGGGTACTAGGACCCCTGGGGGTACTAGGTCTATCCACATGGGTACTAGGACACCTGGGGGTACTAGGTCTATCCACAGGGGTAATAGGACCCCTGGGGGTACTAGGTCTATCCACATGGGTACTAGGACACCTGGGGGTACTAGGTCTAGCAACAGGGGTAATAGGACCATCTCACCTGCCCAGTACCATCTCACCTGCCCAGTACCATCAATCTCACCTCATCTCACCTGCCCAGTACCATCAATCTCACCTGCCCAGTACCATCAATCTCACCTGCCCAGTACCATCTCACCTGCCCAGTACCATCTCACCTGCCCAGTACCATCTCACCTGTCCAGTACCATCTCACCTGCCCAGTACCATCTCACCTGCCCAGTACCATCAATCTCACCTGCCCAGTACAATCTCACCTGCCCAGTACCATCAATCTCACCTCATCTCACCTGCCCAGTACCATCTCACCTGCCCAGTACCATCAATCTCACCTGCCCAGTACCATCTCACCTGCCCAGTACCATCTCACCTGCCCAGTATCATCTCACCTGCCCAGTACCATCAATCTCACCTGCCCAGTACAATCTCACCTGCCCAGTACAATCTCACCTGCCCAGTACAATCTCACCTGCCCAGTACCATCTCACCTGCCCAGTACCATCTCACCTGCCCAGTACCATCTCACCTGCCCAGTACCATCTCACCTGCCCAGTACCATCTCACCTGCCCAGTACCATCAATCTCACCTGCCCAGTACCATCAATCTCACCTGCCCAGTACCATCAATCTCACCTGCCCAGTACCATCAATCTCACCTGCCCAGTACCATCCATCTCACCTGCCCAGTACCATCTCACCTGCCCAGTACCATCAATCTCACCTGCCAGTACCATCAATCTCACCTGCCCAGTACCATCAATCTCACCTGCCCAGTACCATCAATCTCACCTGCCCAGTACCATCAATCTCACCTGCCCAGTACCATCAATCTCACCTGCCCAGTACCATCAATCTCACCTGCCCAGTACCATCTCACCTGCCCAGTACCATCGCACCTGCCCAGTACCATCAATCTCACCTCATCTCACCTGCCCAGTACCATCAATCTCACCTCATCTCACCTGCCCAGTACCATCTCACCTGCCCAGTACCATCTCATCTGCCCAGTACCATCAATCTCACCTCATCTCACCTGCCCAGTACCATCTCACCTGCCCAGTACCATCAATCTCACCTCATCTCACCTGCCCAGTACCATCAATCTCACCTCATCTCACCTGCCCAGTACCATCTCACCTGCCCAGTACCATCGCACCTGCCCAGTACCATCAATCTCACCTCATCTCACCTGCCCAGTACCATCTCACCTGCCCAGTACCATCTCACCTGCCCAGTACCATCTCACCTGCCCAGTACCATCAATCTCATCTCATCTCACCTGCCCAGTACCATCAATCTCACCTCATCTCACCTGCCCAGTACCATCAATCTCACCTCATCTCACCTGCCCAGTACCATCAATCTCACCTCATCTCACCTGCCCAGTACCATCAATCTCACCTCATCTCACCTGCCCAGTACCATCAATCTCACCTCATCTCACCTGCCCAGTACCATCAATCTCACCTCATCTCACCTGCCCAGTACCATCAATCTCACCTCATCTCACCTGCCCAGTACCATCAATCTCACCTCATCTCACCTGCCCAGTACCATCTCACCTGCCCAGTACCATCTCACGTGCCCAGTACCATCTCACCTGCCCAGTACCATCTCACCTGCCCAGTACCATCTCACCTGCCCAGTACCATCTCACCTGCCCAGTACCATCCCACCTGCCCAGTACCATCCATCTCACCTGCCCAGTACCATCAATCTCACCTCATCTCACCTGCCCAGTACCATCTCACCTGCCCAGTACCATCTCACCTGCCCAGTACCATCTCACCTGCCCAGTACCATCTCACCTGCCCAGTACCATCTCACCTGCCCAGTACCATCAATCTCATCTCATCTCACCTGCCCAGTACCATCAATCTCACCTCATCTCACCTGCCCAGTACCATCTCACCTGCCCAGTACCATCAATCTCACCTGCCCAGTACCATCTCACCTGCCCAGTACCATCAATCTCACCTGCCCAGTACCATCTCACCTGCCCAGTACCATCAATCTCACCTGCCCAGTACCATCTCACCTGCCCAGTACCATCTCACCTGCCCAGTACCATCTCACCTGCCCAGTACCATCAATCTCACCGCTTTCTGTGACTTTTTGGTTTCTTTCCTATTTTTCTTTCGTTGGGCCTTTAAAGAGGATGATGGTTTCATCGGGAAGCTGCCCACCTTTGAGAAGTGCTGTGAAACGCCTGCAGGTAGGGCGTGTGGTCAATCAGCCCGGACACGCGCCTATTTGTGACACACTAACAACGGCCACTCGGATTTGCTGTGTGCTCGCCAATGTCTGCCTGCTCATGAAAAATATATCTTGTTAAAGTGTCTCTGTCAGCGTAATCAACATAATAACGAGTTCAGCGTGGTCGTGTTCTGTTCAATAACAAATAACAAGTTGGAAGGTAGGAAGTTCATTCCAGTATTTAACGTTCTTACTCAAAGATCCCTAACAGTTATTCATTCAAGTGATGAATGGTAACCTGACTTAGTAATACCTCCTCTTTTATTCAAACAAAATGTAATTCCTAGACAGGTATGATTATTTTGGCATGTAATGCCTTGGATATTTTGAAATGGAATTGTTCCTCATTTTCTTCGTAATGACTGACCTTATTTGGTAACTTAACTGTGTGATGCTTTTGATGTTGAATTTATGTACTCTTCAGTAATAATAACAGTACACTCATTCCATCTCGTTTGGTCTTACTCTCTCTTCCTCTCAACCTGTCCCGCTCCCTCTTTACCTCCCTCTCTCTCTACCTCACTCCATTTCACCCCCCCCCCCCCCCCCCCTCATTCCCTCCCACTCTCAGGGACGTCTCGCGGTCCCAGCCCAGTGACCCTGGCGTCCCAGGATGCCTTGCCCATTGCTGTGGCCTTCACAGAGTCTGTTAATGCCTACTTCAAAGGAGCTGATCCCGCTAAGTGAGTCTCACATGACCACCTACAGCTCAGAGAGCTGGCCCCAGCCTGGGTCTGACACACACTGCACGCAAGCCAACATACACCTCACACGTACAGTACCAGTCAATATTTTGGACACACCTACTCATTCAAAGTTTTTTTTCTTTTTTTTTCCTGTTTTCTACATTGTAGAATAATAGTGAAGATGTCAAAACCATTAAATAACACATATGGCATCATGTGGTAGCCAAAAAAGTGTTAAACTAATAAAAATATATTTGAGATTCTTCAGAGTAGCCACCTTTTGCCTTGATGACAGCTTTGCACACTCTTGGCATTCTCTCAACCAGCTTCACCTGGAATGTTTTTCTAACAGTCTTGAAGGAGAATCCCACATATGCTGTGCACTTGTTGGCTGCTTTTCCTTCACTCTGCATTCCAACTCATCCCAAACCATATCAATTGGGTTGAGGTTGGTGATTGTGGAGGCCAGGTCATCTGATGCAGCACTCTATCACTCTCCTTCTTGGTCAAATAGCCCTTACACAGCCTGGAGGTGTGTGTTTGGTCATTGTCCTGTTGAAAAACAAATTAACTAAGCTCAAACCAGATGGGATGGTGTGTGCCTTGAATGATGTGTGCCTTGGGATGATTAAGTGTGCCTTGAATTCTAAATAAATCACAGACAGTGTCACCAGCAATGCACCATCACACCTCCTCCTCCATGCTTCACGGTGGGAACCACACGTGTGGTTGGAACCACGTGGTTTCTTTGCAGCAATTCGACCATGAAGGCCTGATTCCTGCAGTCTCCTCTGAACAGTTGATGATGAGATGTGTCTGTTACTTGAACTCTGTGAAGCATTTATTTGGGCTGCAATCTGAGGCTGGTAAATCTAATGAACTTATCCTCTGCAGCAGAGGTAACTCTGGGTCTTCCTTACTTGTGGCGGTCCTCATTAGAGCCAGTTTCATTATAGCGCTTGATGGTTGTTGCGACTGCATTGACTGACCTTCATGTCTTAAAGTAATGGACTGGCATTTCGATTTTCTTATTTGAGCTGTTCTTGCCATAATATGGACTTGGTCTTTTACTAAATAGGGCTAAATTCCACAAATTAACTTTTAACAAGGCACACCCGTTAATTGGTTGAGAGAATGCCAAGAGGGTTCAAAGCTGTCAAGACAAAGGGTTGATAACTTTTTTGGTTACTACATGATTTCATATGTGTTATTTCATAGTTTTGATGTCTTCACTATTATTCTACAATGTAGAAAATAGTAAGAAATAAAGAAAAACACAGGAATGAGGTGGTGTGTCCAAACCTTTGACTGGTACTGTAAACACACATACCACTACACACACACCGTGAACAGCCATTGGGGAATACACTGGGCATATACTAGAAACACCTTCCTAATATTGAGTTGCACCCCCTTTTTCCCTCAGAACAGCCTCAATTTGTCAGGGCATGGACTCTATTCCTGTCAAGCATTCCACAGGGATCCTGGCCCATGTGACTCCAGTAATTCTGACAGTTGTGTCAAGTTGGCTGGATGTCCTTTGGGTGGTGGACCATTCTTGATACATACGGGAATCTTGAGTGTGAACAACCCAGCAGCGTTGCAGTTATTGACACACTCAAACCGGTTCGCCTGGCATCTACTACCATACCCCGTTCAAAGGCACCTAAATCTTTTGTCACCCTCTGAATGGCACACACATACAATACATGTTTCAATGGATTAAAAGGCTTAAAAATCCTTCTTTAGGCCTCCCGAGTGGCGCAGCGATCAAAGGTGTCATTACAGACCTGGGTTCGATCCCGGGGTCTATCACAACAATAAGGCATCATAGTATTCCCCTGGTCAGTCTGTCATGGAAAGAGCAGTTCTTAATGTTTTGTAAACTCATACTGCATACTGGTATTCAACTCGTCCATACACATAATATGTTTCACAAATAATTACACAGGCTAAACTTTGCTCCATATTTCACACTTATCTTACCCAAGCCTGACGAGCCGCTGGGCCTCTGTCTCTCGGTCTCTCTGTGTGTGTGTGTGTGTGTGTCAGGGTTTCCGTTAGGAAAATGTGGTGCTGGACATTTAACCGGCAGCATTTTAATTTACCAGACATTTAAGAAATGTACTGGACCCATGTGCATTGGCTGAGTAACCTGATTAGGACGTCCCCCCCACAGGACTCAGAATGACAGAAATCACATTTACTTTATGGTATTTCATCTTAACACAACATGCAACTCAACGATGGAATGGTTTGCGTCCTCCTTACTGATTTCCAAAGCGCAGTTTGAAGATGTAAGAATAACTGTCCACATATACTTTTCCTCAGCCAACAAGATGAGTAGCGAACAGCAAAATCACTGCCCTATGTCAATCTACTATCCCCCGTAGTAAAAACGTTGACATATCCTATTGGTCATCTTGCCATTCTGTGTGAGAAAATATATATTTATAAGTGCAGCAATGTGCACAATGCAGTAGACTATGCGCACATGTGAGCGGTTTCATGAGATGAAAATATCTGAGAAATTTAGAGAGAGGGAGAGATCTAAAGACTAGCATGGGTTACGAATATGACTAGGATTGTGCCTTTGGCTACTGGCCAATTAAATACATTTGATTTGAAAAGCAATAGAATGTGAGAGAAATAGGCTACTGGTTTCAATGGCACATGGAAGTCTTTATAAAATAATTGCCTGCGTGTTTGGTGGGATTTTTGCTAGGCTATTTTGAAGCAAGGTAAGAAATTCCACGTAATATGTAGTAAAATGTTCAAGTTTTAAGTAATTAAAGCATATGTTTTCAAAATGCATACTACCTCCAGCTCATTGAAAAGTGGTGTGTGATGCGCTGAAGCCTGCCTAGTTGCCTATGCACTTGAATGGGAAGTACACTTAAATGACCAGAAATAAAAAAAAATAGTAGCTCTTTTTAATCGTGGCCATTGTTTTTAACACGCAATTGCATTTAGAATTGCTGCTCAATTATTGGGCTTATAAAAGTTTCACTCCAGCAGCAACAAACAGCTGTTTGATGAGCTGTAGCAGCTCTCGTGCTACATCGTATTTCAATCAATTAATAGGCTGAAATGCCCCTTTTCTTTTCTCCCTGACAATTGGCTGGCGCCAATTTGATTTGTTTCATTTTATATTTGGGGGGTCAAAATCCATCTATTAGCGGTTAGCGGAAACCCTGGTGTGTTCATGTGTGTGTTTGTGCGTGTGTGTCTGCCTATGTGGAATGTTTTAGATTTTGGTAGGCCGACACCATTCTTTCAGAGTGGATAACCCACACGGGGTAGATTATAGTCTGGGGCAGAGAAAACATACACCCCTTTATTGGTTAACTGCTGTTAAATTGCTGCTGTGCAAAAGGCTTATTTTTGCAGGGATTAGCGAAGGGAACATTTCATAAGCATTGCAGCAGACACACAGGGCAGGGTTACAGCTTGCACATGGACCACACTGCAGCAGACACACAGGGCAGGGTTACAGCTTGCACATGGACCACACTGCAGCAGACACACAGGGCAGGGTTACAGCTTGCACATGGACCACACTGCAGCAGACACACAGGGCAGGGTTACAGCTTGCACATGGACCACACTGCAGCAGACACACAGGGCAGGGTTACAGCTTGCACATGGACCACACTGCAGCAGACACACAGGGCAGGGTTACAGCTTGCACATGGACCACACTGCAGCAGACACACAGGGCAGGGTTACAGCTTGCACATGGACCACACTGCAGCAGACACACAGGGCAGGGTTACGGCTTGCACATGGACCACACTGCAGCAGACACACAGGGCAGGGTTACAGCTTGCACATGGACCACACTGCAGCAGACACACAGGGCAGGGTTACAGCTTGCACATGGACCACACTGCAGCAGACACACAGGGCAGGGTTACAGCTTGCACATGGACCACACTGCAGCAGACACACAGGGCAGGGTTACGGCTTGCACATGGACCACACTGCAGCAGACACACAGGACAGGGTTACAGCTTGCACATGGACCACACTGCAGCAGACACACAGGGCAGAGTTACGGCTTGCACATGGACCACACTGCAGCAGACACACAGGGCAGGGTTACGGCTTGCACATGGACCACACTGCAGCAGACACACAGGGCAGGGTTACAGCTTGCACATGGACCACACTGCAGCAGACACACAGGGCAGGGTTACGGCTTGCACATGGACCACACTGCAGCGGACACACAGGGCAGGGTTACGGCTTGCACATGGACCACACTGCAGCGGACACACAGGGCAGGGTTACGGCTTGCACATGGACCGCACTGCAGCAGACACACGGCAGGGTTAAGGCTTGCACATGGACCACACTGCAGCAGACACAAAGGGCAGGGTTACAGCTTGCACATGGACCACACTGCAGCAGACTGGGATGGACTTAGACCAGTTGGGCTTGTTTAGATCTGGACTAAGGTAGCCTTGGACTCGGTCTAATTTAGACTTTGGGCTCTATTTAATAGATGTAAAGGTGATTTCCGATTTCAGCCGATAATGATTTAATAGAGCTCTTGGACTGAGTTGAACTGGCTCTAATTTAGACTTGGACTGAGTTCTATCTGGATCTATATCACTGGACTAACTAAAACTGAGACTGTGTGAACTGCTTCAGGCTATAGCACTCTGTGGTAGACTGGACTAGTGGACAGAGGTTTAAAAACCCTTTGGGTGCTGCTGTGCCCCGGCATAGGGAATGTCACGTTTAACCCTTAATGTGCTGTCACTCCTTTACTCTATAGGTGCATAGTGAAGATCACAGGTGACATGACCCTGTCCTTCCCCATGGGTATCATCAAGGTGTTCACCAGTAACCCCTCCCCTGCTATGCTCACCTTCAAACTGAAGAACACCTCCAAGCTGGAGCAGATCCTCCCCAACCAGACACTACTGTTCAGGTGAGTGGAGAAATTCAAATGTTCAAATGATGTTTTATTCACAGTTGAATGGTTAAACACTCAGGCAATGTTTGAATTAACCTGATGGATGTGTAGTTACCATACAGGTGTGTAGGACCACAGAGAAACATTCAGCTAATGATTAGTACTTATTCTATATCAGTAAAGACCGTGTGTGTGTGTGTGTGTGTGTGTGTGTGTGTGTGTGAAGAACCTAAGGAAGTCAAACACTGTTTGAAAACCAAACTGGAGCATGTCAGTCTATCAGGGAGCCAGCCAGTAGGGAGAGATGGTGGGTGGGGGGGATTTCATCAGTCATAAAGCTATCATTTTCCTGACAGGGAACTATTTTCCACCATTCCTCCTCAGACATTAGTTTCATAACAAGAGTGTTGCATCAACTTTAAACAAGCTATCACCTCATTCTCCACACGCTATCACCTCATTCTCCACACGCTATCACCTCATTCCCCACACGCTATCACCTCATTCCCCACACGCTATCACCTCATTCCCCACACGCTATCACCTCATTCCCCACACGCTATCACCTCATTCCCCACACGCTATCACCTCATTCCACAGACGCTATCACCTCATTCCACAGACGCTATCACCTCATTCCACACACGCTATCACCTCATTCCACACACGCTATCACCTCTCAGTTAAAGCTTCTTGTTGTGTTTTCTCTGGGATATCCAGCATGTATCTTGCCATATCCATCTGTATTAGCAGTGAATTGTCAGTGTAAAAGTTTGAGACGTCCACCTAAGTTAGACTCTCTTTGAAGAATGGATTCCTTTTCTTCCCTCTTTTCTTTCTCTCCTTCTTGTTCTGCTTTCTCTGGGTAAACCTGAAACCACATAGCTGGACTAATTGAATCAAATTGAATTCATGATTTAATAGCTGGGTGGCAATAAAAGGGCAATTCTTTCTGAACTAATGGAGCTCTGTACACACACAGAGCCACCAAGCAGAGCAATGAATAATTGAGTCATCGTTTTCCCATGTGTGTGATCCAGTGATCCCTCGCAAAGTGATGCTCATACCAAGGACTTTTGGTTCAACATGCAAGCGCTCACATCGTACCTCAGGAAAGCCTCAGAGCAGAACCCTGCTGCATCCTACTACAACGTTGACATCCTCAAATACCAGGTTGGTCCCAGACTAAACTAAACCATTGTTAGTATACTGTGACCCCTATACCATACACTCACTCTTGTAGTAATAATGCAAAAGTCCAAAAGTAAAATGTTTTTTGACTCCAAATATGACACACTTATTACCATCACTTTTGAATTTGTGAATGTATTAATTGTTTTTGGTATCACATCTTCCTTTCAATCATATTGTCATGTTGGTATGAATGATTTGGGAGACAGGCACAGGAATGTGTAATAGTTTTTTTTATTTCTTACCCAAATTACGGCGTGCCGTGTAAAGGCACGGGGACGATGACCAAACAAACACCATACAAAACACAGGGTAGGAACCCAAACAAACACTGTACAAAACACAGGGTAGGAACCCAAACAAACACTGTACAAAACACAGGGTAGGAACCCAAACAAACACTGTACAAAACACAGGGTAGGAACCCAAACAAACACTGTACAAAACACAGGGTAGTAACCCAAACAAACACCATACAAAACACAGGGTAGGAACCCAAACAAACACCATACAAAACACAGGGTAGGAACCCAAACAAACACCGTACAAAACACAGGGTAGTAACCCAAACAAACACCGTACAAAACACAGGGTAGGAACCCAAACAAACACCGTACAAAACACAGGGGAGGAACCCAAACAAACACCGTACAAAACACAGGGGAGGAACCCAAACAAACACTGTACAAAACACAGGGTAGGAACCCAAACAAACACTGTACAAAACACAGGGTAGAAACCCAAACAAAAGAGCGAGGAGTACCTCAAATAAATAACACAAGCGCACAATGATTAACACACGGGACGAGACCCCTAATTATCTGCGCAATCCACAATGGCATGAAATCCACAGCACAAGTACTCACATGAACCAACGGACATTGTAACAATAATCGACAGCACAATGGTAAACCAAGGTCACACTATACAATTACTAATCACTGGGAATAGGGGCCAGGTGGTAATGAAAGTTCCGGAGGGATCCGTGACACATGATATTTGCCATTTACCCTCTGACCTCATGCTGTGTCCCTGTGTGTGCAGGTGTCCTCTAAAGGAATCGCATCGACCCCTCTGAACCTGGCAGTGTACTGGAAGTGTGACCCCGCCACCACTGACCTGAGGTTGGACTACCACTACAACCCAGAGTCCATGCTCTGTCCCGGCCCTCTCTCCAACGTACAGGTCCTAGTGCATGTAGATGGAGGGGTCACCAACATGCAGTCCCTGCCTAATGCTATCTGGTGAGAGAAACAACCAGAGAACATGTGGACATCAGTACTTTTTAGTTATTGATGCTTTGAATGATTGATTGACTCGTATTGACTGATTGATATGAATATTTCCATTACAAAAGTGGTGATAGTGTATCTATGATTTACATGTCTCTGTGACAGAGAGTGGTAGTACAACTACTTGTGTAAGCTACATATTCACAAGTCTTCTTTTGTCTCTTTCCACCAGGAACTCAGAGCTGAACAAGTTTCTCTGGAAGCTGAACGATATCTCTGAGAAGTCTGATAATGAAGGCTCGGGGTCTCTGAGGGCTAAGTTTGAGCTCTCCGACGGCCCGTCCACCCCAACCACCCTGGCTGTGCAGTTTATGAGTGAGGGGAGCACACTGTCTGGGGTGGACATAGAGCTGTTGGGAACCGGGTACAGACTGTCCCTCAACAAGAAGAGGTTTGCCACAGGTGCGTATAGGACCAAAACCTAGACACAAAATCTGACAACTGATGAAGGCTTGTGCAGCTGAAACATATGGGTGCAGGAATGAAGCAGAGCAGTATAAACTGTGAATGGGGTTTCTTTTTCCCTACTCGCCACACAATCTTTTGTTACCTAGGTAGACGTGATGAGCTACAGATAATACATATGAACTTGTCACCTGTTGTTTCAATGTTCATGTTGTGGCTTGAGGTGAAAATACTTTTCCCTTTTGGTTAGTCAAATGTGAATGATGTGGTCTGTATTGTTGTCTAACTTGAGTGGTCCATGTTTGTGTTCCTTCTCCTAGGTCGTTACATGGCAGACTGTTGAGGGCATACCGTCCTGGACCCCCAAGCACAACGACTTTATTGAACATTTATTTTCAATATTTGAGTCCTTTTTGTCCTATTTATTAAAGGGGAGGTGGAGACTGGAGAGGTGCAGCAAACACACCAGGTTTTTTGTGACGCATCCAAACACTTTGCATTATGTCCCAATGTACCCTGTCTGTCTGGAGCAGAGATCTCCTCAGTACAGTAAAGCAGCGCTGAGTATTGAACACTGTTTGAAAAGAAGAAGAATACATGAAATAAAACATTAAGTTGAGCTGTCAGGAAATGGAAATGTATAGATGTTGAGAAGTGTAATGCTTTCTGATCAATTCAGACTTTTATAAAGTCAGGACCGTAGTGTTTCGTTATGTAACAATGTATGGATTATATATAAATACATATTATATACAAAAAAAAAATGTACAAATGAAAACAATCTGCACTAACAATCTAAAAATATATTTGTTCTCTCCTTTGTAAATTGTGTATGTATTCCACTGAAGCTCTTGTAGTAACAAAGATTCTGGGTAAAACAGTGAGAAAAGAGAAGAAAGAGGAGAGGAACTGCCACACTATCCTCCCTCATCCCGCTCTCCTTCTCTTCTCAATTGCAAGTACGATCACTGAGTATTTTACTTTGTGAGACTCAAGTCGTGTTTTTTTCTGATTTACCTTTATTTCCTGGGTTATTTTTATTCTGATCATGTGCAATGAAGAAATGAAGGTATAAAGCTGTATTTTTTTTAACTAAACAGATTCTCTAAAATGTTATCATGGCACAACATTAATCGGTTGTCCTGTTGCTTCTGACAACTGGTAATAACACAAGGTCAGCTCTCTTTCAAAAGCAAAAAAACTCAACTTAACTGACCTCAGTGCCTCTTTCTTTCTGTGGATAAATTCATTGAAAACGTAGCTACTTTTCTCTAAGCCCTTTTGTATGTTCAAAAGGCCCCGCTAACAAAAAGAAAAAGCACCAACCTTGTGCAAGTTGTTGTTTTATAATCTTGCTTTTGGATGTTGAAGGGAAAATGCGTCCAGTTTCTACACCAGTCAATCCAAAAGGCATCTGTCTTCCAGAAACTGCTGATCCAGTGGACTCACTGTCTCAGTTCTGTGTCTTTGCTATGATGTTGTCTTTTCTACTGGGGTATTTTTTCTATATTTGATCCGATAGTGATTTTTGTTCCCAAACCGCCTTCGGTCTATTTGAGAGCACTGGACAGCCTACTAGCCGAGCATCTTTATCACAATCTAGCCAAATCAATTCTAGAAATGCCTTAAGAAAATATACCTTGTCATCTTTTGATAATGGTAATAAGATGCTATCCAGTTGTGATATGCTACATTTCTGCCGTGTTTGCCTGTGAGGAGAGAGACAGACAACAGTTTTTGGTGCTGACTCGATTTCATACAGAGGTTCATTCTTGCCTTATATACCAATGGAGGACCAGTATCTAGAAGGGCTACATATCCTAGATGGAGAGATGCATACACCTTATGTAGCAGTTCTATCAATATCACTAACGCGTGTTTTTGACAACCTTTTCCAATGCCTTCTCCCCAAAACCACAGTTTTGATAGTATAGATAATGATCACTGTACTGTATTTTCATTACAAACATTGATATGGGCACACCAGTAACACTGTGATTGTGGACTGTTAGTGTTCCATCATGTATGTGGCCATCTGAACACTGTATGCTTGTAAACTCCTGGCCCATATCCACAAAGCGTCTCAGAGTAATAGTGCTGATCTAGGATCTGGCCATATAATACGATCAATTATGAACTAAAAGACAACTGATCCTATATCGGCACTCTTACACTGAGACGCTTTGTGGATAACGGACCCTGGTATTTGGTACAGTTGATACTGTTAACGTTCTCGCTGCTTCTGAAATGGCACCCTATGCCCTACAATATATAGCGCAATACTTTTGATCAGTAGTAGTGCACTATGGAATAGGATGCCTTTAAAGAGGCACTATTTGTAGATATGGTTAATCGCATCGCTTACTAGTAAACGTGATCTGACCAAACCTCAATATATAACTTTTCAGCACAACAAAACACCTAGTCCATGTGGCCAGTCTTCTAGAACTATGAGAGAACACCTAGTCCATGTGGCCAGTCTTCTAGAACTATGAGAGAACACCTAGTCCATGTGGCCAGTCTTCTAGAACTATGAGAGAACACCTAGTCCATGTGGCCAGTCTTCTAGAACTATGAGAGAACACCTAGTCCATGTGGCCAGTCTTCTAGAACTATGAAAGAACACCTAGTTCATGTGGCCAGTCTTCTAGAACTATGAGAGAACACCTAGTCCATGTGGCCAGTCTTCTAGAACTATGAGAGAACACCTGGTTCATGTGGCCAGTCTTCTAGAACTATGAGAGAACACCTAGTCCATGTGGCCAGTCTTCTAGAACTATGAGAGAACACCTAGTCCATGTGGCCAGTCTTCTAGAACTATGAAAGAACACCTAGTTCATGTGGCCAGTCTTCTAGAACTATGATAGATCACCTAGTCCATGTGGCCAGTCTTCTAGAACTATGAGAGAACACCTGGTTCATGTGGCCAGTCTTCTAGAACTATGAGAGAACACCTAGTCCATGTGGCCAGTCTTCTAGAACTATGAGAGAACACCTAGTCCATGTGGCCAGTCTTCTAGAACTATGAGAAAGCACCTAGTCCATGTGGCCAGTCTTCTAGAACTATGAGAGAACACCTAGTCCATGTGGCCAGTCTTCTAGAACTATGAAAGAACACCTAGTCCATGTGGCCATTCTTCTAGAACTATGAAATAACACCTAGTCCATGTGGCCAGTCTTCTAGAACTATGAGAGAACACCTAGTCCATGTGGACAGTCTTCTAGAACTATGAGAGAACACCTAGTCCATGTGGACAGTCTTCTAGAACTATGAGAGAACACCTAGTCCATGTGGACAGTCTTCTAGAACTATGAAAGAACACCTTGTCCATGTGGCCAGTCTTCTAGAACTATGAGAGAACACCTAGTCCATGTGGCCAGTCTTCTAGAACTATGAAAGAACACCTAGTCCATGTGGCCAGTCTTCTAGAACTATGAAATAACACCTAGTACATGTGGCCAGTCTTCTACGACTATGAGAGAACACCTAGTCCATGTGGCCAGTCTTCTAGAACTATGAGAAAGCACCTAGTCCATGTGGCCAGTCTTCTAGAACTATGAGAAAGCACCTAGTTCATGTGGCCAGTCTTCTAGAACTATGAGAAAGCACCTAGTTCATGTGGCCAGTCTTCTAGAACTATGAGAAAGCACATAGTCCATGTGGCCAGTCTTCTAGAACTATGAGAAAGCACCTAGTTCATGTGGCCAGTCTTCTACGACTGAGAAAACACCTAGTCCATGTGGCCAGTCTTCTACGACTATGAGAAATGTGATTATTGTTTAACAATGTTGATCGAGATGTATTTGTGAAGTCAATGTCTAAAATAGGATTTGTTTTGTATACAGTACAATAAGTCAGAATTATGTTTTGTAAGGCATGGATTAATCATCACGGTTTGCATTATTGGTCCTGTTTTATTTGTATGTATAAGGTTTTTAAGGATGATATTTGTTGAAGATACAGTTTAAGACTCCACCTTCAGTAGAATTGTAGAGGCAAATACTAACTTTATTTGAATGAGGGGTAAAATTATACACACAATATTTTCCAGAACACTTTTTATATGGCCCAACCAAATAATGTGTGACTATCCGAATGGAGTTGGAGTTTACTAAACTAAAGCGTTATCATGGAAAACCAACGTAGCATGTAAGGAACGTTTTAAAGAGAGGAACAGCGTATCAAAATCAGATTTTTTTTTTTTTTATGGAGTTCTCCTTAAAATATCATATCAACAGCGCCGGCTACTCTCGATCCACCCACTAAGATCAGAGAAACCCCCACACAGAAACTGAATATATATGCAAAGTATATTTAGCGAGCTGGTTCTTGCTGTCTCTGCATAGCATCCAGTGATTTTTTTTTTCTTTCTTGGAGCTTGTCATTATGATTTGTTTGTTTATATGTCTATGTCCAAAGGAGAGTTTAGTTTAATTTCTCATAAAATGTAAATTTTTACAAATATCTCAGCCACTTTTTTTTTCAGTTCACTTTATGATCCATCTCAATGTGCCTGTATTAAATGTATAATATATGATTATATACCTATATATAAAAATGACTACTTTAAAATTGTCTCCTGTATGTTTTTCTGTCCAGTTTGTTTTTTCTTACTGTGTACCTGTGTGAATCATTTAGATTCTGGATTCTAGGATCATTGCTTCTATTAAATCATAATATAATATAGGACTATTGTCAAGGGGAGATCATTCCGATATCATGGTCTTGTCTAATAATTTTCAGACATGAACCCTATGTCAACTAAAGTTCTTGGCTCCATATTTAGGCCACTATGTACAAGAACGATCTGTAAGGGACACACTTGCATAGCGTTGCATTTTAAACGATAGAGGTCAATTTCTGGGTCGGGATTCTCGAGTTAGGCATGATTTTGTTTGGGGACTGCAACAAGCTCAAGCTCTGAAGGGAAACCCGAGTGTGCGTGCCGAGGCTGAGGAGATTGTTAAAGTACTATGAACCCTATGTTACAGCAGTGCAGTTTTGCTTCAATAACAAACCCAAGTGGAGAGTTTTACCTATTGACCTCCCAGAGATCTCATTAAATTCAACTGACTGGCTTTTGCCTCTACTCTCCTGGCTCTGCTTCATTCAGCACCACAGAGGTCTATGCGAACTCCTTCAGAGTTAAGTCAACAAATGACAGGTTATGCTTAGGATGACTATATTCTCTTGAGTTGTGTAATTTTTAGCATCGGGGAAAGGACTTGGTGTGGAGTAAATAGGAGATCCTGGTAGACTCACTGCTCATATGAACGTTTCTGGCTGAGGTTGTTTTTCTTCAGGGACTGACACATCACAATAATTTAATATGAACACACTGGTACACCTTTAGCCTCATTTATACAGATAAAATGTGTTCAATCTTGAGACATAATTGGGATTGAACATTCAATATACTGGTACAGTGTGTACTGTATGCATTGCTTCATTTTCCTCAATGTCTGACCATTTTGTTGAATTATGTTCCATACGGCCACTGTCTGTACAGCACTGTCTTTTATTCAAGATATATCATTCTGAACATTTCATAACGAGAGCATCGAAGCTATTTCACACGTGATGTAGTGTATAACCAGTGGTGAGGGAGAGTGTGTCGCGGGAGACTAGACGAGAGCGTCAGGCTTTGAGGCTGAGGTAATGGCGTGTGTGTGCTGGCACTACATCTCCTTGTGCGTATTTACACAGCCGGTCATGCCTTATGTCACAGCTACTCCACTTCCAGACCACCTTGCTAATTGAAATAAAGCTTCTCTGAGCCACCCTGTCAGTCCACAAGCACATGTGAACCATCAGTGTGTTCGCTTCCCTCTCTCCCTGTCCACCTCACTCAGACCTCTGGCTGTGGCGTGTGTGTGATCTGGGCATGGGCTCTGTGTGTGTGCACACATTCAACTCTACTTTTTTGTGGAGCTGTGTGGCTAATCCACTGACAGCATTGATCTGGATGATCAGAGGATCTGGAGTCTATTGAGAGGGTCTAAGAAGGTGGTGTTGGTTGAGAAAATATATTTCAGTTATAGATTGAAAGATGATAGTGTATTCTTAGACTATACTCATGAAGGTCTGTGAATCTGGTATGGATTAAGAGGGTCTGTGTCTGTAGTATTTAAAGATCTGTGTCTGGTATAGATTGAGGTTCAGTGTAGTAAGTGTTCTGGACTTGTTTAGCACCCCCTAGAGGCAGTTTAAGTACAGCAGCTAGAATTGACCTGTTTGTGTCATGTGACAGGAAGCTGTTTCAGAAGTGAAGTAATGTGTAAGATTTGCAGGTGTGACAGAGTAGTAATGTGCGATGTGTGTAAGTACATTTGTTTATTAACACATGTTTTTCATGTTTCTGTAAAAGATTAAGGATTGAGTTGGCTGGTAGCACTGAAGCTAATGCAAAGTAGCTATTTCTCCCTATGGACAACTAGCTTAGCAATATCAAGCATACAGTTGCATTCTAGTAACTTTATTTTATTTTTGACTCTAGATTGAGTACTCTTATTGCTCATTTTGTACATTTATTGCAGTTATAGTGGAAGACATTCTGTGCTCTATACTACTGTAACTGAAAACATGTACTTTTGTGTTTGTTGCAGTTTCAGACTGTGATTCAAGTAAACTTCCAAAACGGCACCATTTTTCTCACAGATTATTATTATTTAAATTAATGTTTATCTAACTGGATAAGGGCTACTGTACATTTAGCGAGCCCAATATAGTAAGACTTGTATGGCTCCACTCCTATAGAAATCAGAAAGGAGAAATTAAAACGGTAATACTTTGTCAAAATCAGGCAATACTAGCCAACCATGAATTCCTTTACCCTGCTCACATCCCTTTGCAAGACGTTGGCAACTTGCCAGTCAGAGCTCCAGTGGAAGAGGTCCTGGTACAGCCCCAGGAGAGGGTGGAGGAGATGTTAGCTGTCAACAACCAGAGCATCAACAGAACTTTCAAAGTATATCTCCCCCCAGCAGATTATGTTAAAAAATGTGTCTTAAACAGAACCGAACGAAGCGGGGAGGGACCTACCTGAATTTGTTCAATAGAAACTTTAATTTTCATTGCAAAACGCAACTGTTTGGACTACTGATTACACCTCGGGTTCAGGTGGCAGTATGCCCACAAACTGTTTCCACACAACATTGACCTCTACATTGCATCGCTGGACCTCGTGCCACAGCGGGCTTCTGTGATGATGGTCCCCATGGTTGTGCATCACACAAACAAACAAATACAACAGCCACAACTAATATATCAC
Organism: Oncorhynchus clarkii lewisi; assembly: GCF_045791955.1. Lineage (NCBI taxonomy): Eukaryota > Metazoa > Chordata > Actinopteri > Salmoniformes > Salmonidae > Oncorhynchus > Oncorhynchus clarkii. Next base: position 17,429,482 of record NC_092151.1, read on the forward strand.
AACTCATATACTCAACTAATATAGCCATATTCACAAGCTGACCACAAAACACTCACAAACATAATTTTTGCTTCTGAGTTGGTTTTATTCTGAATTGTGTTAATTTGTGAGTTACTCCACCCACTTGTTAGGAGTGGAACGGCCCTGTGGCATTTAGATAAACTCTACTCTCAGGGGAGAGTACAGAAATAGATTGTGTAGAATTCCACATTATAGTGTGGCACCATTAAAGTAAGCAACCACTTATTTGGATTTCTCATACATTCTATTTCTATGGATGATATCTCTGAGCCTTTGTTTATTTTTATTTTTGTCTCCGCTGAGAGGAATCAAGAATCAATTGATTTGATTGAGTTGGAAAATCTCTTGAACTGAAAAAATGCAGGGACAACTTATTTGATCATTTGGTTCCATAAATTACATTTGGCAATAGGGGAGGGATTCTTTTTAATACTAAGGCTGAGTGCAACAATTCAGCCTTATCCAACTAGGCCTAAGTGTAGCTGTGTAAGGAAAATACAATCCCTTCTCCCAAGATTATCTCTACTGGGTCATCCAAAGACAAGTGGGGGTCAAAGTTCTTGTCAGACTGACCCACAAGGTAAAGTAACAATATTTGTCTCATTGCCTGAGACATTCAAATGAATGTACATATTTGGGGTAAACATACTGTACCAGTCAAAGTTGGGACACACCCACTGATTCAAAGTTTTCTTTATGTTTACTATGTTCTACATTGTAGAATAATAGTGGAGACATCAACACTATGTAATGACACATATGGAATCATGTAGTAACCAAAAAAGAATTAAACAAATAAAAATATATTTTATATTTTTCAAAGTAGCCACCATTCGCCTTGATGACAGCTTTGCACATTCTTGGCATTCTCTCAACCAGCTTCACCTGGAATGCTTTTCTAACAGTCTTGAAGGAGTTCCAATGTATGCTGAGCACTTGCTGGCTGCTTTTTCTTCACTCTGTGGTCCAACTCATCCCAAACCATCTCAATTGGGTTGAGGTCAGGTGATTGTGGAGGCCAGTTCATCTGATGCAGCACTCCATCACTCTCCTTCTTGGTCAAATAGCCCTTACACAGCCTGGAGGTGTGTTGGGTCATTGTCCTGTTGAAAAACAAATGATAGTACCACTAAGCGCAAACCAGATGGGATGGCGTATCGCTGCAGAATGCTGTGGTAGTCATGCTGGTTAAGTGTGCCTTGAATTCTAAATAAATCACAGACAGTGTCACCAGTTAATCACCTCCACATCATCATACCTCCTCCTCCATGCGTCACGAAGGGAACCACACATGCAGAGATCATCTGTTCACCTACTCTGTGTCTCACAAAGACACGACGGTTGGAACCAAAAATCTGAAATTTGGATTCATCAGACCAAAGGACAGATTTCCACCAGTCTAATGTCCATTGCTCGTGTTTCTTGGCCCAAGCAAGTCTCTCCTTATTGGTGTCCTTTAGTAGTGCTTTCTTTGCAGCTATTTGACCATGAAGGCCTGATTCACACAGTCTCCTCTGAACAGTTGATGTTGAGATGTGTCTGTAAACTTGAACTAAAATGAACTTATCCTCTGCAGCAGAGGTAACTCTGGGTCTTCCTTTCCTGTGGTGGTCCTCATGAGAGCCAGTTTCATCATACCACAGCAGAGGTAACTCTGGGTCTTCCTTTCCTGTGGTGGTCCTCATGAGCGCCAGTTTCATCATAGCGCTTGATGGTTTTTTGCGACTGCACTTGAATAAACTTTCAAAGTTCTTGAAATTTTCCGCATTGACTTACCTTCATGTCTTAAAGTAATGATGGACTGTAATTTCTCTTTGCTTATTGGAGCTGTTCTTGCCATAATATGGACTTGGTCTTTTACCAAATAGGGCTATATTCTGTATACCACCACTATCTTGTCAAAACACAACTGATTGGCTCAAACGCATTTTAACAAGGCACAACTGTTAATTGAAATGCATTACAGACTACCTCATGAAGCTGGTGGAGTGAATGCCAAGAGTGTGCAAAGCTGTCATGTAAATATAAAATATGTTTATATGTTTAACACTTTTTTGGTTACTATGTGATTCCAGTGATTACAGTATGTGTTATTTCATAGTTTTGATGTCTTCACTATTATTCTACAATGTAGAAAATAGTAAAACTAAAGAAAACCCCTTGAATGAGTAGGTGTATCCAAACTTTTGACTGGTACTGTACATTGGACATGTATTTTGGAATAAACCCCTTTATTATGTCCTTGTCTAGAGATTAGAGTACATTTTAAAACATGAAGCTACTTTATGTGACATACCACTGACTACAAGAGGACTTCGGCCCTACATACATAATTAACCTGATTTATATTGTCTCTTATATGATGTAACAATATGAAAGTTCAGAGTCTACTGAGTCATCAGTGCGTCACCCATACGTATACTGAGTATACAAAACATTAGGAACACCTTACTAATATTGAGTTTCAACCCTTTCTGCCCTCACAATAACCTCAATTTATCGGGGCATGGAATCTACATAGTGTCGAAAGCGTTCCACAGGGATGCTGGCCCCTGTTGACTCCCATGCTTCCCACAGTTGTTTCAAGTTGGCTGGATGTCCTTTGGGTGGTGGATCATTCTTGATACACACGGGAAACTGTTGAGCGTGAAACACCCAGCAGTATTTCAGTTCTTGACACACTCAAACCAGTGCAACTGGCACCCAACTGGCACCTACTACTATACCACGTTCAAAGGCACTTAAATCTTTTGTCTTGCCCATTCACCTTCTGAATGGCACACATACACAATCCATGTCTCAATGGATTAAAAAGGATTACAAATCCTTCTTCAGCCTGTCTTCTCCTCTTCATCTACACTGATTGAAGTGGATCTATCAAGTGACATCAATAAGGGATCATTCTGTAGCTTTCACTTGATTCACCTGGTCAGTCTATGTCATGGAAAGAGCAGGTGTCCTTTCATTACTAACCCTCATTATGTACTTGAAATACAAATAAGTGAATAATAATCAGCTTTCACCAATCATCAACTAATTCTTGAGCCATTTGATCACTCTAGATGAAGTAAGTCTATGCAGAATAACATTATCATTACATGACATCTCTATGATGGCCCATACTGGCCTTTCTGATGGCTACTTCATTGAGGATAAATGTACGTTCTATGACTGTGATATGTTTATCCCACCTCTTAAGATGAATGCACTAACTAACTGTAAGTCACTCTGAATAAAGGAATCTGCTAAATGACTTAAATGTAAATGTGAAATATATGGTGTCAGCATGATCACTTGGTCCCCATAACGTGTCCCCAGAGTACTGAGGTTATGATGTGGCAGTAGGAGTGACAGGAGGACATACAACAGGGCACTCAGTCCTGGACTTTGTTCTTCACTCCAACTCACAGCCCCCTATATATACTCCCAGCCCTGACACCTGCAGTACACACCCACTACCAGACACAAGGACAAGACACAAGCTATCTTAAACAGGTAAGTCACTAGCTGACTCTAGTCACATAGGCTACAGTATATCATGAATGAGAAACTGACTTAAATCTTTTCTCCATGAACAGCCTATATAGCCTAGTCATGAAGGTCCTCGTGGTGCTTGCGCTTGCTGTTTTCACTGGTGAGTGGAGAAGAAGTTTTTCAATACATAGTCTTTTATTTTTACAGGACTAAAGTAGAAAATGAATCATGTTACACTCTAGTGTTATATTAATGACAGATGCAAACGTTTCATCTCAAACACCGTCTAGACTGTAAATAAAATGATCCACGGTCTCTCCTACAGGCTGCGATGCCAATGTTCTGTGGCAGGACCAGTCTAAGCAACAGCTGGACATTGTGAAAGACGCATTCTGGGACTATGTTGCCAAGGCAACACTCACGGCTGACGATGCCCTGCAGAAGATCAGACAGTCAGAGGTGGCACACGAAGTCAAGTAAGTCTCAATATGTAGAAAATAACACAATATAATAGAGTTTGAAACCTACTCAACCAACTACCTGTTTGTTCACCTGAATGACTTGGCTTCTGTATTGACCTTTCTCTCGCTGTTTCCATAGCACCATGATCACAGAGAGTGCTGATGCTGTGAGCCAGTACACTGTGGCCATGCGTGGTCAGGTGACTCCTCTGACTCAGGACCTGCTGGCCAAGCTTTCCCAGGAGGCTGAGCAGCTGAAGGCTCGTCTGGAGAAAGACCTGAGCGCCTTGACAGCCAAGCTGCAGCCCTACTCTGACGAGCTGAACGCAGACCTCCAGAGGCAGCTTGAGGAGATGAAGAGGGACGTGACCACCTACGCAGAGGCCCTGGACTCCGACGCGCTGAAGGCCTCTCTGCTCCAGAAGAGTGAGGAGCTGAAGGGAAGCCTGGAGAAGAGTGTGCAGCAGCTGCAGGCCCAGCTGGGCCCCTACACTGAGGAGCTGAAGCAGAAAATGGACCAGAACCTGGAGGAGTTCCAGAGGAGCATGATTACTCTGACCCAAAGCTTCCAGACCCAACTGACCCAGAGAACCCAGGAGGTCCAGCAGAACCTGGCCCCCTATGGAGAGAAGCTGACGAAGCTGGACCCATTAGCCCAGGACCTGAAGGCCCAACTGGCTGTTCTCTGGGACTCCTTCACCAAGAAGATCCAGTAATCGGACTGATTATACTTGGTCTCCTAGTCATTTTCCATCAAAGTCTAAAAGGGGCAATATGTAAATGTACTGGTACATACCACTACTGGGTTGTTTCACTGTATCAGTTATGGGACTCTCCATCTCCTGACCAATATCGACATGTGACTCAGGACTGTATTACAGTATTAACGAAGATGTTAGAAAATAAATGTAGGATTCTATCAACAATAGATTATTCACATCTGGTGTTGCTCTCTTGAGAAAGGTCTCAATTTCTTCAAGCAAACTTTCTCATATCTCAGCATATTTATTTATTTATTGTCGGTATTATGTGTGATTTCAATAAATGAAACTCAAGAATCTGAATGTTTTTCATTTCATCAATTGAAACAATTAATTCAGTCAATGTAGGCTACTGTCAACTATGAGTAGAGAATTGAAGCAATAAGACACAAAAGCAATTCTCTCCATGTTTTGTAAGAAATGGCATGTATCCTTTTGCCAATATAAAGTGCATTCGGAAAGTCTTCAGACCCCTTGACGTTTTCCACATGTTTGTTACGTTACAGCCTCTAAAATAGATTTTTAAACATTTAAACTACGCAATCTACACACAATACCCCATCATGACAAAGTGAAAACAGGTTTTTAGATATTTTTGCTAATTTATTCAAAGTAAAAAATAGAAATACTCTATTCAGACCCTTTGCTATGAGACTCGAAATTGATCTCAGGTTCATCCTGTTTCCATTGATTATCCTTGAGATGTTTCCTCTTGATTTGAGTACACCTTTGGTAAATTAAATTGATTGGAATTCAACATGATTTGGAAAGGCCCCACAGTTGACAGTGCATGTCAGAGCAAAAACCAAGCCATGAGGTCGAAGGAATTGTCTGTAGTGCTTCGAGACAGGATTGTGTCGAGGCACAGATCTGGGGAAGGGTACCAAAAAATGTCTGCAGCATTGCAAATCCCCAAGAAAAATCCCAAATCCCCTCCATCATTCTTAAATAGAATAAGTTTGGAACCACCAAGACTCTTCCTAGAGCTGGCTGCCCAGCCAAACTGAGCAATTGGGGTAGAAGGGCCTTGGTCAGGGAGGTGGCCAAGAACCCCATGGTGAATCTGAAAGAGCTCTAGAGTTCCTCTGTGGAAATGGGAGAAACTTCTAGAAGGACAACCATCTCTGCAGCACTCCACCAATCAGGCCTTTATGGTAGTGGCCAGACGGAAGCCACTCCTCAGTAAACAGCCCGCTTGGAGTTTGCCAAAAGGTACCTAAAGACTCTGACTTGATGAAATCAAGATTGAAATCTTTGACCTGAATGCCAAGTGTCACGTCTGGAGGAAACCTGTGACCATCCCTACAGTGAAGCATAGTGGTGGCAGCATCATGCTGTGTGGATGTTTGTCAGCGTCAGGGACTGGGAGACTAGTCAGGATCGAGGCAAAGATGAACGGAGCAAAATACAGAGAGATTCTTGATGAAGTCCTGCTCCAGAGCACTCAGGACCTCAGACTGGGGCGGAGGTTCACCTTCCAACAGAACAATGACCCTAAGCACACAGCTAAGACAACACAGGAGTGGCTTCTTTGACACTTCTCTGACACTTGTCTGTTTTCTCAATGCCATTCAAATCCGTTTTGAAAAATGGTGCACGTTTAAGTTTGTTCCACCTGAGCGAGTCTGACCACAAGTCAGAGACCACTATGATGACACACCAAATGTGTTTGATGAATAGTTTTTGTAGGCTACAGTCCAAGCTATGTCTAAAGATGATCCATCTTGAATAAACGCTTGGAGGTGAGGAGGACAGCAGTGATGTAGTCTACGGCGATACGGATATCACTTATTATTGATCTACATAGCGCATTGATGTGAATCACACTGCTGCTCTCTCATTTAGCTATCTGCACCTTACGGATTGTGGTTGTTGTGGATGGCTGTTCACACATCTAAATGTGTATTTGAACCCAATAATGGTTGAATTCAAGAAGTTTAAGTTGCCTATCAATCATTGTTTTTCAAACCAGTGGACAGCCAGTGAATTATGTGCTCTTGCAACAGCTGCATAGTGCGGATCCCAGCCTATGGAATAAAAGTGGGGCTTTTATTGCTCAATCTAATTCATGCTGATAATTTTTTTTATCCATAGGCCTAATGGAGACATGCTCAAACTCCTACACTTTTGATAGACTTAAAGGGGCAATCTGTAGTTGCTACATAGATTTTTGGATTTATAAATTATAAGTATTAATGTAAGGATATAATTTAATCGTACTCTTATATTTAGTAGGAAGCGTTGGGTTAGAAGAAGCCTACATAACCAACCCATAAAGTTAAATTCAACATCCATATATGGCCAGCTATGTAAACTTTAACATTGATTTATTCTGCAATAGTTAGTTCAATTGGTAACATACATTTTTGTCTTCTTCTAATGCCTCTTAAGGGGAAAGTAATCTTAAAAAGTAACTGAATGTAATCAGATTACGTTACTGACTTTGGGTAATCCAAAGGTTACGTTACTGATTACAATTTTGGACAGTTAACTGTAACGGATTACATTAGCATAAGTATATAAATCACTTTTTTTCTTTGTCAATATGGGCTATTGTGTGTAGATTGATGAGGGGGAAAAAACAATTAAATCCATTTTAGAATAAGGCTGTAACGTAACAAAGTGGAAAAAGTCAAGGGGTCTGAATACTTTCCAAAGGCACTGTATACAGTTGAAGCCGGAAGTTTACATACACCTTAGCCAAATACATTTAAACTCAGTTTTTCACAATACCTGACATTTAATCAGAGTAAAAATATCCTGTTTTAGGTCAATTAGGATCACTACTTTATTTTAAGAATGTGAAATGTCAGAATAATAGTAGAGAGAATGATTTATTTCAGCATTTATTTCTTTCATCACATTCCCAGTGGGTCAGAAGTTTACATACACTCAATTAGTATTTGGTAGCATTGCCTTTAAATTGTTTAATTTGGGTCACACATTTCGGGTAGCCTTCCACAAGCTTTCCACAATAAGCTGAGTGAATTTTGGCCCATTCCTCCTGACAGAGCTGGTGTAACTGAGTCAGGTTTGTAGGCCTCCTTGCTCACACACGCTTTTTCAGTTCTGCACACAAATTTTCTTTAGGATTGAGCTCAGGGCTTTGTGATGGCCACTCCAATACCTTGACTTTGTGTTCCTTAAGCCATTTTGCTACAACTTTGGAAGTATGCTTGGGGTCATTGTTAATTTGGAAGACCCATTTGCGACCAAGCTTTAACTTCCTGACTGATGTCTTGAGATGTTGCTTCAATATATCCACATAATTTTATTTTCTCATGATGCCATCTATTTTGTGAAGTGCACCAGTCCCACCTGCAGCAAAGCACCCCCACAACATGAAGCTGCCACTCCCGTGCTTCACAGTTGGGTTGGTGTACTTTGGCTTGCAAGCCTACCCCTTTTTCCTAAAAAAATGACGATGGACATTTCTCCAAAAAGTACGATGTTTGTCCCCATGTGTAGTTAAAACCGTAGTCTGGCTTTTTAATGGCGGTTTTGGAGCAGTGGCTTCTTCCTTGCTGAGAGGCCTTTCAGGTTATGTCGATATAGGACTCGTTTTAATGTTTTAAATGATGTAAACGCTTTAGAAGCTTCCGATAGGCTAATTGACATAATTTGAGTCAATTGGAGGTGTACCTGTGGATGTATTTCAAGGCCTGTTTCCTCCAGCATCTTCACAAGGTCCTTTGCTGTTGTTCTGGGTTTGATTTGCACTTTTCTCACCAAATGATGTTCATCCTGAGTGGTATGAAGGCTGCGTGGTCCCATGGTGTTTATACTTGCGTACTATTGTTTGTACAGATGAACGTGGTACCTTCAGGCATTTGGAAATTGTCCCCAAGGATGAAGGATGAACCAGACTTGTTGAAGTCCACCATTTTTTTTCTGAGGTCTTGGCTGATTTCTTTTGATTTTCCCATGATGTCAAGCAAAGTGGCACTGAGTTTGAAGGTAGGCCTTGAAATACATCCACAGGTACACCTCCAATTGACTCAAATTATGTCAATTAGCCTATCGGAAGCTTCTAAAGCGTTTACATCATTTTCTGGTATTTTCCAAGCTGTTTAAAGACACAGTCAACTTAGTGTATATAAACTTCTGATCCACTGGAATTGTGATACAGTAAGTGAAAGTGAAATAATATGTCTGTAAACAATTGTTGGAAAAATGACTTGTGTCATGCACAAAGTAGATGTCCTAACCGACTTGCCAGAACTTTAGTTTGTTAACAAGACATTTGTGGAGTGGTTGAAAAACTAGTTTTAATGACTCCATCCTAAGTGTATGTAAACTTCCGACTTCAACTGTATATAAGGTATTATATATGGTTTGCTCCATTATGGAAAAAGATGAGGAAACCGAACAAAACCGATTTATGAGTGACATTTGCCTGCCCTCTGTCTCCCCAAACCTGTTCCTACCCTCAAAACAAACATAAGCACAGACATTTTCCTTTACTTTATTTTTAGACAAACCAAACAGTACAAAAATGAATTTTAAAAATGTAACATTTAACGGAGTTAAACAACAGCTGGCAGACACTGACCTCAAAACAAAAGTACTGTAATTTGATAGCTTCCTAACAACAAATGTGTTTTACTGAGTCCCATTTCTGTCTGTCTATGTTGGTCTCTGTAAGTTAGTCTTTGAAATACAGGGCATTCGGAAAGTATTCAGACCTCTTCCCTTTTTCCACATATTGCTACGTTACGGCCTTATTCTAAAATGGATTAAAATATTTTATTTTTGAGATTCTTCAAAGTAACCACCCTTTGCCTTGATGACATCTTTGCACACTCTTGGCATTCTCTCAACCAGCTTCATGAGGAATGCATTTCAAATCACAGATGTGCTGTAACGATTCTCCTCTTGTGAAGTAAAGGCGGACCAAAGCGCAGCGTGGTGGTTGTTCATTTTATTTATTGACGAAACTATACATGAACAAACTAACGAAAACAAAACAAGAAACGTGAGAACTCAAAACAGCCCTGTCTGGTGCAAAACACAAAAACAGGAACAATCACCCACAAACACACAGTGAAACCCAGGCTACCTAAGTATGATTCTCAATCAGAGACAACTAATGACACCTGCCTCTGATTGAGAACCATACTAGGCCGAAAACATAGAACTGACCCAAAACATAGAAAAACAAACATAGACTGCCCACCCAACTCACGCCCTGACCATACTAAATAAATACAAAAACAAAGGAAATAGAGGTCAGAACGTGACAGTACCCCCCCCCAAAGGTGCGGACTCCGGCCGCAAAACCTTGACCTATAGGGGAGGGTCTGGGTGGGCGTCTGTCCGCGGTGGCGGCTCTGGCGCGGGACGCGGACCCCACTTCGCCATTGTCTTAGTCCGCCGTATTGTCCGCCTCCGTGGCTTACTCCCCATGCCCACCCCTCTCAATGACCCCACTGGACAGAGGGGCTGCTTGGGACAGAGGGGCAGCTCGGGACAGAGGTGAAGCAGCAGCTCGGGACAGAGGGGCAGCTGCTCGGGACAGAGGGGCTCTAGCGGCTCGGGACATAGGGGCAGCTGCTCCGGGCGGAGGGGCTCTAGCGGCCCCTGGCTGATTGGCGGCACTGGCGGCCCCTGGTTGACTGGCGGCGCTGGCGCTGGGCTGACTGGCGGCACTGGCGGCCCCTGGTTGACTGGCGGCACTGGCGGCCCCTGGCTGACTGGCGGCACTGGCGGCCCCTGGCTGACGGGCGGCACTGGCGGCCCCTGGCTGACGGGCGGCATTGGCGGCTCCTGGCAGACGGGCGGCACTGGCGGCGCTGGGCAGACGGGCGGCGCTGGCGGCGCTGGGCAGACGGGCGGCGCTGGCGGCGCTGGGCAGACGGGCGGCGCTGGCGGCGCTGGGCAGACGGGCGGCGCTGGCGGCGCTGGGCAGACGGGCGGCGCTGGCGGCGCTGGGCAGACGGGCGGCGCTGGCGGCGCTGGGCAGACGGGAAGCTCCGGCAGAGGCGCCGGTTGGGCGGGAGCCTCCGGCAGAGGCGCCGGACAGGCGGGAGCCTCCGGCAGAGGCGCCGGACAGGCGGGAGGCTCCGGCAGAGGCGCCGGACAGGCGGGAGGCTCCGGCAGAGGCGCCGGACAGGCGGGAGGCTCCGGCAGAGGCGCCGGACAGGCGGGAGGCTCCGGCAGAGGCGCCGGACAGGCGGGAGGCTCCGGCAGAGGCGCCGGACAGGCGGGAGGCTCCGGCAGAGGCGCCGGACAGGCGGGAGGCTCCGGCAGAGGCGCCGGACAGGCGGGAGGCTCCGGCAGCGGCGCCGGACAGGCGGGAGGCTCCGGCAGCGGCGCCGGACAGGCGGGAGGCTCCGGCAGAGGCGCCGGACAGACGGGAGACTCCGGCAGAGGCGCCGGACAGACGGGAGACTCCGGCAGCGCTGGAGAGGAGGAAGGCTCTGGTAGCGCCGGAGAGGCGGGAGACTCCGGCAGCGCTGGAGAGGAGGAAGGCTCTGGTAGCGCCGGAGAGGCGGGAGACTCCGGCAGCGCTGGAGAGGAGGAAGGCTCTGGACGGATGGGCCGGAGAGACAGCCTGGTACGGGGAGCTGCCACCGGAGGGCTGGGGTGTGGAGGTGGTGACGGATAGACCGGGCCGTGCAGGCGCACTGGAGCTCTTGAGCACCGAGCCTGCCCAACCTTACCCGGTTGAATGGTCCCGGTCGCCCTGCCAGTGCGGCGAGATGGAATAGCCCGCACTGGGCTATGCAGGCGAACCGGGGACACCGTGCGCAAGGCTGGTGCCATGTAAGCCGGCCCAAGGAGACGCACTGGAGACCAGATGCGTAGAGCCGGCTTCATGGCACTTGGCTCGATGCCCACTCTAGCCCGGCCGATACGCGGAGCTGGAATGTACCGCACCGGGCTGTGCACCCGCACTGGGGACACCGTGCGCTCCACAGCATAACACGGTGCCTGCCCGGTCTCTCTAGCCCCCCGGTAACCACAGGAAGTTGGCTCAGGTCTCCTACCTGGCGTAGCCATACTCCCTGTTAGCCCCCCCCCAAGAAATTTTTGGGGCTGACTCCCGGGCTTCCATCCACGACGCCGCGCTGCCTCCTCATACCAGCGCCTCTCCGCTTTCGCCGCCTCCCGTTCTTCCTTGGGGCGGCGATACTCTCCTGGCTGAGCCCAAGGTCCTTTACCGTCTAGTTCGTCCTCCCATGTCCATACCTCCTCGCGCTGCTCCTGCTGCTGCTTTTTCCTTTGCCCATTACCACACCGCTTGGTCCTGTTGTGGTGGGTGATTCTGTAACGATTCTCCTCTTGTGAAGTAAAGGCGGACCAAAGCGCAGCGTGGTGGTTGTTCATTTTATTTATTGACGAAACTATACATGAACAAACTAACGAAAACAAAACAAGAAACGTGAGAACTCAAAACAGCCCTGTCTGGTGCAAAACACAAAAACAGGAACAATCACCCACAAACACACAGTGAAACCCAGGCTACCTAAGTATGATTCTCAATCAGAGACAACTAATGACACCTGCCTCTGATTGAGAACCATACTAGGCCGAAAACATAGAACTGACCCAAAACATAGAAAAACAAACATAGACTGCCCACCCAACTCACGCCCTGACCATACTAAATAAATACAAAAACAAAGGAAATAGAGGTCAGAACGTGACATGTGCCTTGCTAAAAGTTAATTTGTTGGATATCTTTCTTTCTTCATGTGTTTGAGCCAATCAGTTTTGTTGTGACAAGGTAGAGGTGGTATACAGAAGATAGCCCTATTTGGTAAAAGACCAAGTCCATATTATGGCAAGAACAGCTCAAATAAGCAAAGAGAATCGACAGTCCATCATTACTTGAAGACATGAAGGTCAGTCAATCCGGAAAGTGCAGCCATCAAGCTTTATGATGGAACTGGCTCTCCTGAGGACCACCACAAGAAATTAAGACCCCAAATTACCTCTGGTGCAGAGGATAAGTTCATTAGGGGCTCCCGAGGGGCACAGCGGTCTAAGCCACTCCATCTCAGTGCTAGAGGCATCACTACAGACCCTGGTTCGATTCTAGGCTGTATCACAACCGGCACTGATTGGGAGTCCCATAGGGCGGCACACAATTGGCCCAGTGTCGTCTGGGTTAGGGTTTGGCTGGGGTAGGCCGTCATTGTAAATAAGAATTTGTTCATAACTGACTTGCCTAGTTAAATAAAGGTTAACAAACAAAAAAAATGGGTTATCAACCTCAGAAATTGCAGGCCAAATAAATGCTTCACAGAGTTCAAGTAACAGACACATCTCAACATCAACTGTTCAGAGGAGACTGTGTGAATCAGGCCTTCATGGTCAAATTGCTGCAAAGAAAGCACCACCAAAGGACACCAATAATAAGAAGAGACTTGCTTGGCCCAAGAAACACGAGCAGTGGATTGGTGGCAATCTTTCCTTTGGTCTGATGAGTTCAAATTTCAGATTTTTGGTTCCAACCGCAATGTCTTTGAGACGCAGAGTAGTTGAATGGATGTTCTCCACATGTGTGGTTCCCACTGTGAAACATGGAAGAAGAGGTGTGATGGTGTGGGGTGCTTTGCTGGTGACACTGTCTGTGATTTAGAATTCAAGGCACACGTAACCAGCATGGCTACCATAGCATTCTGCAGCAATACTCCATTGCATCTGGTTTGCTCTTTGTGGGATTATCATTTGTTTTTCAACAGGACAATGACCCAAAACACACTTCCAGGTTGTGTAAGGGCTATTTGACCAAGAAGAGTGATGGAGTGCTGGATCAGATGACCTGTCCTCCACAATCACCCGACCTCCACCCAATTGATATGGTTTGGGGTGAGTTGGACCGCAGAGTGAAGGAAAAGCAGCCAACAAGTGCTCAGCATATGTGGGAACTCCTTCAAGACAGTTGGAAAAGCATTCCTCATGAAGCTGGTTGAGAGAATGCCAAGAGTGTGCAAAGCTATCATCAAGGCAATTTTGAAGAATCTCAAATATAAAATATATTTCGATTTGTTTAACAATTTTTTGGTTACTACATGATGTGTAATTTCATAGTTTTGATGTCTTCACTATTATCCTACAAGGAAGAAAATAGTAACAATTAAGAAAAACCCTTGAATGAGTAAGTGTGTCCAAACCTTTGACTGGGACTATATGCAAATGTGATATCTCTGTTTTGTAATTGATTATCTTTTCTTCTTTTTTTTCTCCAAAAACCTGTTTTTGCTTTGACATTATGCGCTATTGTGTGTAGATTGATGAGGGGGAAAAACAATTGAATCCATTTTTGAGCAAGGCTGTAACGTAACAAAATGTGGAAATAGTCAAGGGGTCTGAATACTTTCCGAATGCACTGTATATATCCACTGTCCAATCTCATCACCACATTGTCCTCAAACTCTGACCCATCATGTTTATTTGATTTATTATTTTAGTCCTAAAGATAACATTTTTATTTACATATCTTTGTTTCACCTTTCTATAATTCTATCATTTAAGAACATATTATTTAGGAAATGTGATCCTTTGAAAACCAACAACAACAATTAACTTCTGTGTTTCTGGTGTAGATTGAGAGGGTCTGGGCCTCAGATGGAGCAGTTGGCCTTTGCTGGCCGCCGTCTCTCTCACACACACACACATAGGCACACACACACATACACACACACACACACACACACACACACACATACACACACACACACAGACAAAGTCATGTTTGTCCGGAGGCCCTGAGGAGCCATAGACATGCTTTATTTTACAAGCCATGGGACGAGAGCCACATCAGTAACATTTATGGGCAGTTTGTAATTGATGTGCTTTTTTGATCTCTCAGTCGAGCACGAGGAAAACCATCTGAACAAACAGGGATGGTGTAAGTTTATTACATTAATATGGATTCCTCTCCTCCTTCGCTCAGCTCTAAAGCCCAGAAGACCTCAACTCAGAGCCTGAAGCAGTCAGCTTTACATCCAGGGGAATGATCTTGCATCATATTTTCCTTTGGAAGAGTAGCACAAGCCTTATGTACATCTCAAATGGCATCCTATTCCCTATGTAGTGCACTACTTTAGACCAGAGCCTAAAAGTTTCTGGTCAAAGGTAGTGCACTATAATAGGGAATAGGATGCCATTTGAGACACATAGTCTGAACTATTCATCCCCCTTCATGATAATAGGAACATATGAACAGGTTTCAGGACCTTTCTTTCCAATGAGACATAGAACATTTATCTCTCTAGCTACTATTCAGTGGCAATTTCAATTTCACGATGCAGTCACTGACTCAAATACTTTGGCGCATGAAGAAAGAATTTCATAACCAGTTGTGTCTTCTCAATTGGTATTCTATTCTGCATTTGTGTATTCCATAATAGACACACACATATGTACGCACACACATACGCTCCTGGACAAATCCTCCCTTAATCTTTGGCTTCTGAGCTTTCATTGTGATGTCACAGTGTCCTTTGTCACTTCCTCTGGTAATGACTGCATAATCAGATTTAATTAGAGGGTCTCCCCTCTGGCCCTGAGAGTGTGTGTGTGTGTGTGTGTGTGTGTGTGTGTGTGTGTGTGTGCGCGCGCGCGCATGCGTTCGTGTGTGTGTGTGCCGCTCAAACAAACCAGTAGACTGAAGGGTTCGTTCCCCCGGTCTTGCTTCGATTCTGTGCATGAAGGCTGGCCCAATCCATTTAGAGGCTGGAAGTGATACAATTGGCCATCTGCCAAGGGGAATTAATCTGGGCTCTCTGATTGGCTTGCTTTCGAAGCCGGCAGCTGTAGAGGCAGAAGCCTCTCTCTCCATCCAACAACCCCCCAAACAACCCCACTTCTGTTTGTCTCTCTCTCATTCTCTCCTCCACTCCTCTTCTCCTCTCCCCTCCTCCTCTCCCCTTGTATTTTTAGGCTGGAAGAGATAATTCACCCAAACTACAAAATGACACATTGGTTTTCTTACCCTGTAAGCAGTCTGTACAAGATATGACTGCAATCCATGTTTTGGTTTAGCTTCCCTGGCTAGCAGTGGCTAGCACTGTTTCCAAATCTTATTTAAGTCACGAGACCCATGTTAGCATTTTGGTGAGCTTCACAATACATTTGAGATACTTTTGGATGATAATATCCATCCCATGACTTGAATGGGATTCATGCCACAAAGGCTAAAATGTTAGCCAGTGAATTTAATTTAATTACATGTTTTCTTTAACCTTTATTTAACTAGACAAGTTAGTTAAGAACAAATTCTTATTTACAATGACGGCCTACACCGGCCAAACCCTGCACTAACCCGGACAACGCTGGGCCAAAGCATGGAAACTAAACCAACGCATGGATTGCTGTCATACCTTGTCCATAGACTTCTTACAGGGTGAACTATCCCTTTAAGGGCTGTAGATAAGGTCGGGCTTGAGGTCAAACAGTGGATTGAGACAGTTATGTCTATTATTTCTTTTATTTGGGTGGGGGGTAGGGGGGTACTCTTCAAATCATATTAAACAAACCAGGACTTCTGTATTATGTAACAGATCTAATAACTGTCTTCAACATTGTCACCTATTGCCATCCTTGCTGTTAAGGGAAACACTGGTGTGTTGAGATGTAGTGTGTTGAGATGTAGTGTGTTAAGGGAAACACTGGTGTGTTGAGATGTAGTGTGTTGAGATGTAGTGTGTTAAGGGAAATACTGGTGTGTTGAGATGTAGTGTGTTAGGGGAAACACCGGTGTGTTGAGATCTAGTGTGTTAGGGGAAACACCGGCGTGTTGAGATGTAGTGTGTTAGGGGAAACACCGGTGTGTTGAGATGTAGTGTGTTGAGATGCAGTTTGTTAGGGGAAACACCGGTGTGTTGAGATGTAGTGTGTTAGGGGAAACACTGGTGTGTTGAGATGCAGTGTGTTAAGGGAAACACTAGTGTGTTGAGATGTAGTGTGTTAGGGGAAACACCGGTGTGTTGAGATGTAGTGTGTTAGGGGAAACACCGGCGTGTTGAGATGTAGTGTGTTAGGGGAAACACCGGTGTGTTGAGATGTAGTGTGTTGAGATGCAGTGTGTTAGGGGAAACACCGGTGTGTTGAGATGTAGTGTGTTAGGGGAAACACTGGTGTGTTGAGATGTAGTGTGTTAGGGGAAACACTGGTGTGTTGAGATGTAGTGTGTTAGGGGAAACACCGGTGTGTTGAGATGCAGTGTGTTAGGGGAAACACCGGTGTGTTGAGATGCAGTGTGTTAGGGGAAACACCGGTGTGTTGAGATGTAGTGTGTTGAGATGCAGTGTGTTAGGGGAAACACCGGTGTGTTGAGATGCAGTGTGATGAGATGCAGTGTGTTAGGGGAAACACTGGTGTGTTGAGATGCAGTGTGATGAGATGCAGTGTGTTAGGGGAAACACCGGTGTGTTGAGATGCAGTGTGTTGAGATGCAGTGTGTTAGGGGAAACACCGGTGTGTTGAGATGCAGTGTGTTAGGGGAAACACTGGTGTGTTGAGATGCAGTGTGTTGAGATGCAGTGTGTTAGGGGAAACATCGGTGTGTTGAGATGCAGTGTGATGAGATGCAGTGTGTTAGGGGAAACACTGGTGTGTTGAGATGCAGTGTGATGAGATGCAGTGTGTTAGGGGAAACACTGGTGTGTTGAGATGTAGTGTGTTGAGATGCAGTGTGTTAGGGGAATCACCGGTGTGTTGAGATGTAGTGTGTTAGGGGAAACACTGGTGTGTTGAGATGCAGTGTGTTGTGATGCAGTGTGATGAGATGCAGTGTGTTAGGGGAAACACTGGTGTGTTGAGATGTAGTGTGTTGAGATGCAGTGTGTTAGGGGAATCACCGGTGTGTTGAGATGTAGTGTGTTAGGGGAAACACTGGTGTGTTGAGATGTAGTGTGTTAGGGGAAACACTGGTGTGTTGAGATGTAGTGTGTTTGGGGAAACACCGGTGTGTTGAGATGTAGTGTGTTAGGGGAAACACCGGTGTGTTGAGATGTAGTGTGTTAGGGGAAACACTGGTGTGTTGAGATGCAGTGTGTTGTGATGCAGTGTGTTAGGGGAAACACCGGTGTGTTGAGATGTAGTGTGTTAGGGGAAACACTGGTGTGTTGAGATGTAGTGTGTTAGGGGAAACACTGGTGTGTTGAGATGTAGTGTGTTAGGGGAAACACTGGTGTGTTGAGATGCAGTGTGTTAGGGGAAACACCGGTGTGTTGAGATGCAGTGTGTTAGGGGAAACACCGGTGTGTTGAGATGTAGTGTGTTGAGATGCAGTGTGTTAGGGGAAACACCGGTGTGTTGAGATGCAGTGTGTTAGGGGAAACACTGGTGTGTTGAGATGCAGTGTGTTGAGATGCAGTGTGTTAGGGGAAACATCGGTGTGTTGAGATGCAGTGTGATGAGATGCAGTGTGTTAGGGGAAACACTGGTGTGTTGAGATGCAGTGTGATGAGATGCAGTGTGTTAGGGGAAACACTGGTGTGTTGAGATGTAGTGTGTTGAGATGCAGTGTGTTAGGGGAATCACCGGTGTGTTGAGATGTAGTGTGTTAGGGGAAACACTGGTGTGTTGAGATGCAGTGTGTTGTGATGCAGTGTGATGAGATGCAGTGTGTTAGGGGAAACACTGGTGTGTTGAGATGTAGTGTGTTGAGATGCAGTGTGTTAGGGGAATCACCGGTGTGTTGAGATGTAGTGTGTTAGGGGAAACACTGGTGTGTTGAGATGTAGTGTGTTAGGGGAAACACTGGTGTGTTGAGATGTAGTGTGTTTGGGGAAACACCGGTGTGTTGAGATGTAGTGTGTTAGGGGAAACACTGGTGTGTTGAGATGCAGTGTGTTGTGATGCAGTGTGTTAGGGGAAACACTGGTGTGTTGAGATGCAGTGTGTTAGGGGAAACACTGGTGTGTTGAGATGTAGTGTGTTAGGGGAAACACTGGTGTGTTGAGATGTAGTGTGTTAGGGGAAACACTGGTGTGTTGAGATGCAGTGTGTTGTGATGCAGTGTGTTAGGGGAAACACTGGTGTGTTGAGATGCAGTGTGTTAGGGGAAACACTGGTGTGTTGAGATGTAGTGTGTTAGGGGAAACACTGTTGTGTTGAGATGTAGTGTGTTAGGGGAAACACTGGTGTGTTGAGATGCAGTGTGTTAGGGGAAACACTGGTGTGTTGAGATGCAGTGTGTTAGGGGAAACACTGGTGTGTTGAGATGCAGTGTGTTGAGATGCAGTGTGTTAGGGGAAACACTGGTGTGATGAGATGCAGTGTGTTAGGGGAAACACTAGTGTGTTGAGATCTAGTGTGTTAGGGGAAACACTGGTGTGTTGAGATGCAGTGTGTTAGGGGAAACACTAGTGTGTTGAGATGCAGTGTGTTAGGGGAAGCACTAGTGTGTTGAGATCTAGTGTGTTAGGGGAAACACTGGTGTGTTGAGATGCAGTGTGTTAGGGGAAACACTGGTGTGTTGAGATGCAGTGTGTTAGGGGAAGCACTAGTGTGTTGAGATCTAGTGTGTTAGGGGAAACACTGGTGTGTTGAGATGTAGTGTGTTAGGGGAAACACTGGTGTGTTGAGATGCAGTGTGATGAGATGCAGTGTGTTAGGGGAAACACTGGTGTGTTGTGATGCAGTGTGTTAGGGGAAACACTAGTGTGTTGAGATCTAGTGTGTTAGGGGAAACACTGGTGTGTTGAGATGTAGTGTGTTAGGGGAAACACCGGCGTGTTGAGATGTAGTGTGTTAGGGGAAACACTGGTGTGTTGAGATGCAGTGTGTTAGGGGAAACACTGGTGTGTTGAGATGTAGTGTGTTAGGGGAAACACCGGCGTGTTGAGATGCAGTGTGTTAGGGGAAACACTGGTGTGTTGAGATGTAGTGTGTTAGGGGAAACACCGGCGTGTTGAGATGCAGTGTGTTAGGGGAAACACTGGTGTGTTGAGATGCAGTGTGTTAGGGGAAACACTGGTGTGTTGAGATGCAGTGTGTTAGGGGAAACACTAGTGTGTTGAGATCTAGTGTGTTAGGGGAAACACTGGTGTGTTGAGATGCAGTGTGTTGAGATGCAGTGTGTAGGGGAAACACTGGTGTGATGAGATGCAGTGTGTTAGGGGAAACACTAGTGTGTTGAGATGTAGTGTGTTAGGGGAAACACTGGTGTGTTGAGATGCAGTGTGTTAGGGGAAACACTGGTGTGTTGAGATGCAGTGTGTTAGGGGAAGCACTAGTGTGTTGAGATCTAGTGTGTTAGGGGAAACACTGGTGTGTTGAGATGTAGTGTGTTAGGGGAAACACTGGTGTGTTGAGATGCAGTGTGATGAGATGCAGTGTGTTAGGGGAAACACTGGTGTGTTGTGATGCAGTGTGTTAGGGGAAACACTAGTGTGTTGAGATGCAGTGTGATGAGATGCAGTGTGCTAGGGGAAACACTGGTGTGTTGAGATGCAGTGAGCAGACCTGTAGAGTTCTGTGTTCAAGGACGGCGCTCCACTCTAAGGGAGTGAACGTTATTTATAATAAGAGTTACATGGAGAAAATCAGGCCTCTCTGAATTGAAAATATATTTTACCTAAGCCCTTGACAAAAACATTACATGGCAACGCAGGGCTGCGGGCCAGAAGGTTGTGGGTTTGCAGACCAACGTGAGCAAGAGTAGGGGTGGAAAGATGTCCTTTATAGTAAAAGCATTGCATGAATCTATCATCGTATTCTATATTCTTATTTTATAAGCATTTCATGCAATTCTACATAATTGTACATATTAGCAGAATATTATTTTTACTGAAATTACAGGTTAATCTTATCATATTTCTCCAATTCCAAATCATTGTGTCTTGTTTGCAACAAAACTGTCCCTGTTTGCAGGAATCTGAGCATGGTACTATGAAAAGTTAGGTATACCTTTCCACCCCAGACAGAGTAAGCCCACTGACACAGAAAAATGTACAGTATACTTTAACTGCTGGCTACTGTTCTTCCATGTCTTAATCTAATGAGAGAAGGTCACACGTGTTCACCCTTAAAGCTGTCTGGGTGAAACTTCTTCTACTGTACAGAAAGTGAGTAGCTTAATCAATTGATAATGACAGAATTAGATTACTTCCCAAGCAAAGTAAATGTTTTGTCTCCTCTGCTATAGAAAGTTGTAGCTCAACCTCTGAATGTCAAAGAAAGGAAACAATGATATCCCATACGCATCAGAATCCCGCCTTTAATGGATATTTAACAGCTTGTTTCTAGCATAAAGCATTGCAGACCAAAGCACTGTTATAAATCACTTTATTGAATTGGATCTGTTTTATTTTAAGCTAGCAAGGGGTAGGCCTGTGCTTTTTGCCATTTTCTTTAATAAAAAGTAGGCCTATCACATACCCTTTTATACCCCCTCAATTTGAGTTTTAATGTAACAGTCCTTCACTGACATGGAGGTAGGCTATATAAAGAGTGCATGGTGGGTGGAGGAATTGGTTAAGCAGCACATAGTACATAGTACAGCCATTGGTTAAGCAGCACATAGAACCGTTTTGGATGAGCAAGTGCAGAGCAGGCCGGGGCTCAGGGTTGGAATATCCATTGCAGTGTGTAATGTGGGCTAGTTAAATTTACACCATCCCAGCAGCTATCTTAGAAATATAACTTTGCTCTATGCTTCTCCGAGCATGCACTTCATAGCCTATAGGCTATGGATCATTTGATTGAGACCACACTAAATAGCTTATATTGCGCACCCAGCAGAGAATTAGAGATGAGGGGATGCATCGGCACACATCGATATATAGCCTAATAATCAACTCATTCTAAAACTCTGAGAAATATAGAAATGTTCTCAATTACAAATGACATGACCCTCCCCTGGACTAGATAAACAAAATACTAACCCCTCCCCTTGACTGAAATTGGAACAACATGACCCTCGCCCATTTCCCGCCAGGTACCCATTATGTAAATGTCAATCCATCCCTAAAGACAGGCTAAACTCTGTCCTCTCTAAAGGCAGGCTAAACTCTGTCCTCTCTAAAGGCAGGCTAAACTCTGTCCTCTCTAAAGGCAGGCTAAACTCCCCCTGATCAGCTCTAGAGAGAGAATGAGTGAGTGGACCTTCCATGCCTGGTTAACAGAGGCACGTCACAGATTATTTGTCATGAGTCTGTGTGCGTGTGTGTGAGCGTGTGTGTGCGTGCGTGTGTGCATATGTGTGTGTGTGTCGGGGGAAGGAGTGGTTTGACAGAGAAACAATCACATCTTAAGTCTCATAGTGCTTGTGGGTCTCCTCCCCATGGGTCAGGTCTAGGCTCTCTGCACTCCTTTGTACGCCCTAGCACCCTCTGACCTCACAGACAAACAGCACAGCAACGACTGACCTGTTCCTCTAGTCTAGCCCCTCCTTGTGTGCTTACAGGGGTCTGAAGGGAGACTTTAATGTAAAAAATAAAACAAGGACTGACTCAGTCATTAGAATTGTGGGTTGGGAACATTCAAGGTATTATACTGTACATTGGGTATTATAGTAGGGAGGTGTTTAGTGGGTGCGGTTAATATAGGAAGTGGATGGTAAAAGCAGGGTGTGTTGGTGAATCAGAACAGTGCTCCATGGTCAGACACCACTCCCCCTCCGTCCATTTGTCAGTCTAGCCTAGCGTGCAGATACATACTGTGTGCTGCTGAACATGAGAAAGAAGGAGAGGGATATAGGAGAGGGGGGGGGGGTATAGTGGAGATAGAGAGTTATAAACCTCCAGAATATTTGTCTCTATTTAATTACAGATTGTAATACTAGTCTAGTATGCCTTTACTCTATTATTATGAGTTATAAATGTGTATATATATTTATTTTTTCACAGATGGTGCAGATTTAGGGAAAGTGGGAAGTGAAGCAAGAACACAGTGAATCGATTTGAACTCACTGGCTCCAGAGAGGAGAGGAAATGTTCTGATTATAAATATTTGGACTTTTTCTTAATTGAAAGAATGTGCAGAACTCCAATTCTGAGGGGTTCTTTTAAACACTCTGTGTTCATCTGGATTGTTTCTATAGTCATCTGCCCCTGCATTCATTAGTGTCTGCAGTTGTAAAAACCCAACCACATGAAATTTACTGCAGGGCAGAATACACACACACACACACACACACACACACACACACACACACACACACACACACACACACACACACACACACACACACACACACACACACACACACACACACACACACACACACACACACACACACACACACAGACATGAATGATAACACACACAGAGAGATGATCCACCGTCCTTGACTGTTGACAATGTTGAGTGGTTTAGAGTTGGTGTTTTCTCTATAAGGTCCTTTTGTTTTGTTGGGCCATAAGTCACGCCTGGCCTGTGTGAGTGATGATGAGGCTGCTCTTCGCGCTTCGATCAGTCGCCTGGCCAGTTACACACTGTCTGAGCCTAATGCGCTTTTACGATCCCCGGGGAGGGGAGCAGACTGCTCAGAAATTCAACTGAAAAACATGTTTGCATGTCAATGTGTTTGCATTGGGTATGAATAATCCAGGAGGATAGGTGTTTTTACCACGGTGCAGACACATGACTGACTGATCTGCAGATGCAGACGTACTGCTCTCTCTGCTGGAGCCTATGGAGAAAGAGACACTCTGGTTTAGTAGTCTGATCAAATCAAATCATTTGTCATTTTTTCACATGCGCCGAATACAACGGGTATAGACTTAACCATGAAATGCTTGCTTACAAGCCCTTCCCAGTGATGCAGAGTTAAAAATAATAATACAAATAAAAATAGTAGCACAAGGGATAAAATCCATATGAATGGAGCTATATTCCAGTACCAGACCAATGTGCAGAAGTAGGAGGTGCTTGAGGTAAACACTACATGACCAAAAGTATGTGGACATCTGCTTGTCGAAAATCTAATTCCACAATCATGGAGTTGGTCACCTCTTTGCTATTATAACAGCCTCCACCCTTCTAGGGAGGTTTTCCACTAAAAATTTCTGCGGGGACAGGAAAGTGTCTTCCCCAAACTGTTGCCACAAAGCAAGAAGCACAGAATCGTCTAGAATGTCATTGTATGCTGTAGCATTAATATTTCACTTCACTGGAACTAAAGGGCCCGAACCATGAAAAACAGCCCCAGACTATTATTCCTCCTCCACCAAACTACAGTTGGCGGATTGGGGCAGGTAGCATTCTCCTGGCATTCGCCAAACCCAGATCATCCGTCAGACTGGCAGATGGTGAAAGGGTTTCCACTGCTCCAGAGTCCAATGGCGGCGAGCTTTACATCACTTCAGCACTCGGCGGTCCCATTCGGTGAGCTTGTGTGGCTAACACTTCGTGGCTGAGCCATTGTTGTTCCTAGACGTTTCCACTTCACCATAACAGCACTTACAGTTGACCAGGGCAGCTCTAGCAGGGCTGAAATTTGACGAACTGACTTGTTAGACATCCTATGACGGTGCCACGTTGCAAGTCACTGAGCTTTTCAGTAAGGCCATTCTACTGCCAATGTTTGTCAATGGAGATTGCATGGCTGTGTGCTCGATTTTATACACCTGTCAGCAACGGGTGTTGCTTAAATAGCCCAATCCTCTCATTTGAATGGGTGTCCACATAGTTGTGTATATATATTGTATGTACATTAAGGCAGGGTGAAGTGACCAGGCATCAGGATAGATAGAGTCAAATAAAGAAGAGAGTAGCAGCAGCAGCAGATGGTGAGTGTAAAAGTGTGTGTATGTGTGTTTGTGTTTGTGTTGTGTCGGTATGCGCATGTTTGTGTATGTGTGTTTATGTTGTGTCGGTATGCGCATGTTTGTGTATGTGTGTTTGTGTTGTCGGTATGCGCATGTTTGTGTATGTGTGTTTATGTTGTGTCGGTATGCGCGTGTGTATGTGTGTTTGTGTTGTCGGTATGATACAGTGGCAAGGCCTTGGTTATTTAGTAGGGCTTTGCTAGAGTATGACTTGGGTATGGGTTTGGTATCTTTTTCATCCCTAGAGTTTTGTTAATGAAACAGTACATTCAATAAATAAACTTCCCTTTTTACAAACATGAAAATCACAATAAGTAATTTCCATTCATGTAACACAGTAGAGTGTTCTCTCTGTACTTTTCCGTCACACTTTTCACTGTGTGATTCCATTTCTCACAGTTCCAGAACAGAGCCGTCATCTTGCCTTGGTGAGCCGCCTCTCCTCTGGCACCTTGAGTTAAGTGGTTAGGAGGCTGTCTGTTAAGAGTTAGGAGCTGTAGGGCTGTAGCAGGCAGCCTGCGTGTTTAATGCTGGTTTTTACCCAGCTCTCAGCTCGTTACCCATTTCCCGGGGACACGTATTGCGTGATGCCTGTGTTTTTAAAGCCCCTCCACTTCACATGCTACACTGATTGTTCAACTATTGCAGTATGGGGCTGACAGTGATAAGTTATGTATAACAGTGCGGTTCCAGACACGACCGTGTGAAATTATACTTGACAAGGTGGATTGCGGCTCGCGTTCCATGGTCTGTGCGTGCAGGAGGATACCTCCCTTTCTACTTCTACTTCTTCTCCCTCCCTCTCCCCTTCTCTCTCTCCCTCACTCTCTCCTTCTCTCCTTCCCTCTCTCCTTCTCTCCCTATCTCCTTTTCTCCCTCCCTCCCTCCCTCCCTCTCTCCTTCTCCTACCTCCTTCTCTCCTTCTCTCCCTCTCCTCCTTCTTCTCCCTCCCTCTCTCCTTCTCTCCCTCCCTCCCTGTCTCCTTCTCTCCCTCCCTTTATCTTAAACCTTGAACACTCCTGTGTGGTCAAACGCAACACTCCTCTCTCGAAATCTCCGTGCCTTGTCGTTCTCTCTTGGGTATTGAGATGTGGCTAACAACCGACTCAAATATTCATTCCAAACCCGTCGATTGGGTTTGCTTTTATCTCTGTCAATGAAATATGAGTTGTAGTCCAATTAGAATGGTTGAACTAACACAGCAACTTCCATAACAAGCACAGCGGGAGCTATGTGAGGTCATGAACTTAAAGAAGCCAAGTTGTGATCGTGCTTTCTGAACCTCCAATATAGCCTACTGTGTCTGCAGGTTGTTATTATTGTTTGACCTCGTGTAATAACTCTTGATGGGTTAGGAGGACTTAATTAATCACTCAGATCACAGAAGCTGTCCAAATAGGCTGGCAGTATATGAAAATGTTGAGTAATGAATGGTCAGGAGATAACACTTCTGTCTGCTCTGTACTGTACAGGTCCAAACTCACATGGTTTTGAGGGGTTAAACTTGTGAACAGACACACAAACCAACAATCATGCGAGAAAACATACACTTGAGAAACAAAATCCAAGAGTGGGGGGTTAAACTTGTGAACAGACACACAAACCAACAATCATGCGAGAAAACATACACTTGAGAAACAAAATCCAAGAGTGTATATTAACCAACAACCTGCCACAGAACCTGTGGTGGAGACATGGTGGTAACTGGCACTAACGTTACGACCACCTTTACGACCATCTCAGAATGTGGTACCTATCCCTCTCAGACCCATCCCTCCTCTGAGCCAGCCAGACAGCCACATGTCGGTCCGGGGCTACCCTAATGTTCTCGGGGATATTCCTGGGTCTGGTGGGCATGACTTTCACAGACATGGGCTGGCTCAAGTATAGTGTCAGCTGCAGCTTCAAGTGGCTGTTTTTGTGGCTAACGTCAGCTAAGTGGCTAACGCTAGCTAGGCTAGGTATTAAGGTTAGGCTTAAGGTTAGTGTTAGGTTAGGTTTTGGAGTTAGGTTAAAGGGTTAAGGTTATGTCTTTTCAATACTTTGAGTGCTTGATTGGGCCTGTCTAGAGTGCCACATGGGCAGGGTTTGTTGGCACGAATGGGACTATTCCACTGGTTCCATCGCACCAGGCAATCACAGTGTTTGGAATATTTGTCTGTGTGACTCTTTAACCTGCAAGACTGCACAAGGCACTCAGGTGGATGATAATGCATAGATAACAAGTTAATGTTTGTTGGGAGTCCTAGAGAACAGAACGATATGGAATAGTTCACAGCCTGTTGACAGTGGAATATACTGTGGAATAATGGTTTGGTTGTCAAGCTTGAACCAATTGACTCTCACCTGTTCTCTCCTTACTATACTGTCCTTTGAGGATAGGGTCCTATTGTATTGAACTACAGTCAATAGAGGAAGATCACATGGATCCCATTACTCTAAAGTGAGTGTGTTATGTGCCATTATCGAGCTATACTGAACAAAAATAAATACAAAATGTAATGTTGGTCCCATGTTTCATGAGCTGAAATAAAAGATCCCAGAAATGTTCCATACACACAAAAAGTGTATTTCTCCTGAATTTTGTACACACATTTTTTTTACATCCATGTTAGTGAGCATTTCTCCATTGCCAAGTAAATCCATCCATCTGACAGGTGTGGCATATCAAGAAGCGGATTGAATAGCATGATCATTACGCAGGTGCATCTTTTGCTGAGGACAATAAAAGGGCACTCTAAAATGTGCGGTTTTGTCACACAACACAGATGTCCCAATTTAACTAGGCAAGTCAGTTAAGAACAAATTCTTATTAACAATGACGACCTACCCCAGTCAAACCTGGACGACGCTGGGCCAATTCTGCACCGCCCAATGGGAGCCCAATGGGACTACCAATCACGGTTGGATGTGATACAGCCTGGATTTGAACCTGGGACTGTAGTGACACCTCTTGCACTGAGATGCAGTCCATTAGACCACTGCACCACTCTGGAATGGCCACTGCAGGAATATCCATCAGAATTGTTGCCAGAGAATTTAATGTTAATTTCTAAACTATAAGCCACCTCCAACGTACTTTTATAGACTTGCATACTCACCAGACATGTCACCCATTGAGCATGTTAGGGATGCTCTAGATCAGCGCCTATGACAGTGTGTTCCAGTTCCCACCAGTATCCAGCAACTTCACACAGCCATTGAAGAGGAGTGGGCCACAGGCCACATTCAACAGCCAGATAAACTCTATGTGAAGGAGTTGTGCTGCATGAGGCAAATGGTGGTCACACCAGATACTGTATGGTTTTCTGATCAATGTCCCCTCTTTTATTTAAAGATATCTGTAACCAACAGATGCATGTCTCTTTCCCCAATCATGTGAAATCCATAGATTAGGGCCTAATGAATTCATTTCAACTGACAGATTTCCTTATATGAACTGTAACTCAGTAAAATATTTGAAGCATGTTGCATTTATATTTTTGTTCAGTGTATATGGTCTAACACTTACTCTGCATTATATCAATGAAGTCAGGTTTCCATTATTAGTACAAAAGTGGAACATTCATTTGGGTTTACTTCACAGTAGAACAAAAACTGTATACTATTTCCCATAACCCCTCCTGTTTCCTATAACATATGTCCTTTAACATTTTAACAGGCTAGTAGCGAGGATGGAGCACCCAAACGATGGAAAATGATCTGAGGAGGAAAACAGTTCTCCCCCAGCCCACAGAACCATTTACCCCTCTCTAACTGACATTTTAGGGTAACATTATGACAGCTCAACCTGATGCTTCCTACCACTACCGTAAAACAACAACAGAAATAGTTTCCCCCGTAATGCCGGCTGCTGCTTTGGAGTTTCATGAGACACTTTTACTTTGAAAACTCTGGGCATATAGTTGAGTAAATTCTGATTGCACATACATTTGAGTTGATGTGCATCCACCTGAGTTGACGCGGTCTTGCTTGACTATGGCCATATGAATAAAATAATATTAATCCAAAGCAAATCAAATCAAATTTTATTTGTCACATACACATGGTTAGCAGATGTTAATGTGAGAGTAGCGAAATGCTTGTGCTTCTAGTTCCGACCATGCAGTAATATCTAACAAGTAATCTATCCTAACAATTTCACAACAACTACCTTATACACAAAAGTGTAAAGGAATGAATAAGAATATGTACATAAAAATATATGAATGAGTGATGGCCGTGATGGCTTTTTGACATTCCAGTGACATCGGGTGGTGTAGGTGTCCTGGGGGGCAGGTAGTTTGCCCCCGGTGATGCGTTGTGCAGACCTCACTACCCTCTGGAGAGCCTTACGGTTGAGGGCGGTGCAGTTGCCATACCAGGCGGTGATACAGCCCGCCAGGATGCTCTCGATTGTGCATCTGTAGAAGTTTGTGAGTGCTTTTGGTGACAAGCCGAATTTCTTCAGCCTCCTGAGGTTGAAGAGGCGCTGCTGCGCCTTCTTCACGATGCTGTCTGTGTGAGTGGACCAATTCAGTTTGTCTGTGATGTGTATGCCGAGGAACTTAAAACTTGCTACCCTCTCCACTACTGTTCCATCGATGTGGATAGGGGGGTGTTCCCTCTGCTGTTTCCTGAAGTCCACAATCATCTCCTTAGTTTTGTTGACGTTGAGTGTGAGGTTATTTTCCTGACACCACACTCCGAGGGCCCTCACCTCCTCCCTGTAGGCCGTCTCGTCGTTGTTGGTAATCAAGCCTACCACTGTTGTGTCGTCCGCAAACTTGATGATTGAGTTGGAGGCGTGCGTGGCCACGCAGTCGTGGGTGAACAGGGAGTACAGGAGAGGGCTCAGAACGCACCCTTGTGGGGCCCCAGTGTTGAGGATCAGCGGGGAGGAGATGTTGTTGCCTACCCTCACCACCTGGGGGCGCCCCGTCAGGAAGTCCAGTACCCAGTTGCACAGGGCGGGGTCGAGACCCAGGGTCTCGAGCTTGATGACGAGCTTGGAGGGTACTATGGTGTTGAATGCCGAGCTGTAGTCGATGAACAGCATTCTCACATAGGTATTCCTCTTGTCCAGATGGGTTAGGGCAGTGTGCAGTGTGGTTGAGATTGCATCGTCTGTGGACCTATTTGGGCGGTAAGCAAATTGGAGTGGGTCTAGGGTGTCAGGTAGGGTGGAGGTGATATGGTCCTTGACTAGTCTCTCAAAGCACTTCATGATGACGGATGTGAGTGCTACGGGGCGGTAGTCGTTTAGCTCAGTTACCTTAGCTTTCTTGGGAACAGGAACAATGGTGGCCCTCTTGAAGCATGTGGGAACAGCAGACTGGTATAGGGATTGATTGAATATGTCCGTAAACACACCGGCCAGCTGGTCTGCGCATGCTCTGAGGGCGCGGCTGGGGATGCCGTCTGGGCCTGCAGCCTTGCGAGGGTTAACACGTTTAAATGTCTTACTCACCTCGGCTGCAGTGAAGGAGAGCGCATGTTTTCGTTGCAGGCCGTGTCAGTGGCACTGTATTGTCCTCAAAGCGGGCAAAAAAGTTATTTAGTCTGCCTGGGAGCAAGACATCCTGGTCCGTGACTGGGCTGGATTTCTTCCTGTAGTCCGTGATTGACTGTAGACCCTGCCACATGCCTCTTGTGTCTGAGCCGTTGAATTGAGATTCTACTTTGTCTCTGTACTGGCGCTTAGCTTGTTTGATAGCCTTGCGGAGGGAATAGCTGCACTGTTTGTATTCGGTCATGTTACCAGACACCTTTCCCTGATTAAAAGCAGTGGTTCGCGCTTTCAGTTTCACACGAATGCTGCCATCAATCCACGGTTTCTGGTTAGGGAATGTTTTAATCGTTGCTATGGGAACGACATCTTCAACGCACGTTCTAATGAACTCGCACACCGAATCAGCGTATTCGTCAATGTTGTTATCTGAAGCAATACGAAACATGTCCCAGTCCACGTGATGGAAGCAGTCTTGGAGTGTGGAGTCAGCTTGGTCGGACCAGCGTTGGACAGACCTCAGCGTGGGAGCCTCTTGTTTTAGTTTCTGTCTGTAGGCAGGGATCAACAAAATGGAGTCGTGGTCAGCTTTTCCGAAAGGGGGGCGGGGCAGGGCCTTTTATGCGTCGCGGAAGTTAGAGTAACAATGATCCAAGGTCTTTCCTCCCCTGGTTGCGCAATCGATATGCTGATAAAATTTGGGGAGTCTTGTTTTCAGATTAGCCTTGTTAAAATCCCCAGCTACAATGAATGCAGCCTCCGGATAAATCGTTTCCAGTTTGCAGAGAGTTAAATAAAGTTCGTTCAGAGCCATCGATGTGTCTGCTTGGGGGGGGATATATACGGCTGTGATTATAATAGAAGAGAATTCTCTTGGTAGATAATGCGGTCTACATTTGATTGTGAGGAATTCTAAATCAGGTGAACAGAAGGCTTTGAGTTCCTGTATGTTTCTTTCATCACACCATGTCACGTTGGCCATGAGGCATACGCCCCCGCCCCTCTTCTTACCAGAAAGATGTTTGTTTCTGTCGATGTGTGGAGAAACCCGTTGGCTGCACCGCTTCGGATAGAGTCTCTCCAGTGAGCCATGTTTCAGTGAAGCAAAGGACGTTACAGTCTCTGATGTCCCTCTGGAATGCTACCCTTGCTCGGATTTCATCAACCTTGTTGTCAAGAGACTGGACATTGGCAAGAAGAATGCTAGGGAGTGGTGTGCGCTGTGCCCGTCTCCGGAGTCTGACCAGAAGACCGCCTCGTTTCCCTCTCTTTCGGAGTCGTTTTTTTGGGTCGCTGCATAGGATCCACTCCGTTGTCCTGTTTGTAAGGCAGAACACAGGGTCCGCGTCGCGAAAAACATATTCTTGGTCGTACTGATGGTGAGTTGACGCTGATCTTATATTCAGTAGTTCTTCTCGACTGTATGTAATGAAACCTAAGATGACCTGGGGTACTAATGTAAGAAATAACACGTAAAAAAACAAAAAACTGCATAGTTTCCTAGGAACGCGAAGCGAGGCGGCCATCTCTGTCGGCGCCGGATACTTGGATAAGGATTGATTGAATATGTCCGTAAACACACCAGCCAGCTGGTCTGCGCATGCTCTGAGGACGCGGCCGGCGATGCCGTCTGGGCCTGCAGCCTTGCGAGGGTTAACACGTTTAAATGTTTTACTTATGTTGGCTGCAGTGAAGGAGAGCCCGCAGGTTTTGGTAGCAGGCTGTGTCAGTGGCACTGTATTGTCCTCAAAGCGAGCAAGAAGTTGTTTCGTTTGTCTGGGAGCAAGACATCGTGGTCCGCGACGGGGCTGGTTTTTCTTTTGTAGTCCATGATTGTCTGTAGACCCTGCCACATACCTATTGTGTCTGAGCCGTTGAATTGCGACTCTACTTTGTATCTATACTGACACTTAGCTTGTTTGATTGCCTTGCGGAGGGAATAGATACACTGTTTGTATTCGGCCATGTTTCCGGTCACAATTGCCCTGATTAAAAGCAGTGGTTCGAGCTTTTAGTTTTGAGCGAATGCTGCCATCAATCCACGGTTTCTGGTTGGAGAATGTTTTAATAGACGCTGTGGGTACAACATCACCAATGCACTTTCTAATAAACTCCCTCACCGAATCAGCGTATTCATCAATATTGTTATTCGACACGATGCGGAACATATCCCAGTCCACGTGATCGAAGCAATCTTGAAGCGTGGAATCCGATTGGTTGGACCAGCGTTGAACAGACCTGAGCACGGGTGCTTCCTGTTTAAGTTTCTGTCTATAGGCCTGGAGCAGCAAAATGGAGTCGTGTAGACTGTTTGAGGCTGTGTATCTTCTGATGGTATGTCTTTGATGGCATATTAAATCAGGGGCACAACTTTGGTTTTGGAAGTGGAGGGAACTTTTTTTTTCTCCAGTCGGATAAACACTCCAAACAGCCTACCCAACCACTCGGAAGCGTCCGCATGGTCCTAAAGCACACCGTTGACACTTTTGTATCACATTCCAATGTAAATGTGGGGGGGGACATGTCCCCCGTCCCCAGTGGAAGTTGCACCCCTGTATGAAATTCCCGCAGCCAACAGTGGGACAAAAACTAGTTGGAACTGATAATATAATTATTTTATAAAACTCAATAAAAAAACAGTTTAGTATCTATTTTCATGAATCTTGCCATGGAAGCAGCTCTGCAGAGTGGTCACTAGCTGGCACAGCCACAAAGTCAAACTATTTTAAACCTAACCCTAACCTTAACCCTGACCTTAAATTAAGACCAAAAATCTTTTTTGTATGAATATTTACGATATATGCCATTTTGATTTGTGGCTGGCCCATCTAGCGGAAATTGTTCAGTTCTGCCTCCAGCGCAACATTCATGACAATAAACGTCAACCTGCAACAAAAAAAGAAGACCCTGGGATTCAATAAAATTCACCAATACACACATTTTCCAAGCGCTTTCTATTTCGCCCAGGTCCCAGCTCTCCCTCCTTAGAGTAGTATAGGTAACTGATCCCATCCAGTAGCTTTTTGAAAGTGGTCTGGCGCCCGGTGGCTGTTTATTTTACTTGAGGGCCTGAGTGGAACACAAACTCCACGTTGTTGGCTATGTTCCTCTAGTCTAGGATCTGTAACCTTCTCTTTAGAGGGATAACTAATTTGAACGTGCCCACTGTCAGACGCGAGCGTTTGTCTCGAGCCCCGAGCCTTGAGCCTCGGGTGAGTCAGTGCCCTCATATGAGATCAGGGCGTAGCCGGTTAAATGCAAGTGTTGCTTAACCACATGGGGGCGGAAAACACTGAGGGAATCAATATAGCCTCTGTCTGTCTGTCTGTCTGTCTGTCTGTCTGTCTGTCTGTCTGTCTGTCTGTCTGTCTGTCTGTCTGTCTGTCTGTCTGTCTGTCTGCCTGTCTGCCTGTCTGTCTGTCTGTCTGTCTGCCTGTCTGCCTGTCTGTCTGTCTGTCTGTCTGCCTGTCTGCCTGTCTGTCTGTCTGTCTGTCTGCCTGTCTGTCTGTCTCTAGGTCAGGTCAGACAAGTCTGGTATCAGACGGCAGGGCAACTCGGACTTCTGGCTGACTGGTGGAAATACTGCTGCTGCTACTACTACTACTACTACAAATAATAATACATTTAACATTTAGTTACATTAAACTTTTAGCCTTCTGAAGAAATATCAAGTCAAACAATTAGAAAAATGCAACCAAAATATCAGCTAAATAAAATACAAGCATTGTTTCCATAGAAATAAATATAGTCCTCATCTGAGACCTCAACGATAGATTTCACCAACGTCAGCTGTTCATCTGTGCCTTTATGATATTTTTGTCTGTAGGCTACCACATGTTAATTGCACCCCTGTTACATCTGAATAACAAATACATTTAGGCTGAAAGTTCAATTATGTCCAGTATGTTCAGTTAATCATATTGTTAATAATTTAAATGAGAAATAAAGATCATGCCACTGAGGTGTTTTGGAACATTGCCCAAATAAGTAATTACTCTAATTCTCATCAACACATTTCGACGAGTACATTTTACGTACCAACATGTGTTTCATACAAAATAGCCCGCTACGCTCACGTTGAATAATATTAGGCAACTCCAGCCATAGCGTGCCCCATTAAAACTTTAACACGAAAATAAATAAAAATCATGAATAATAAAAATCCTGAAAAAGATTATAGTCTGACAACTCAATCTCACTCTCTCAAAAAACATTTATATTTTATTCCATTATGATGAATCGGCACTTTTCTCGTGCGTCCAAAGTTTGGAAATGTAGTTTATCTTATTTGAAGTGCAATTTATTGGGAATTACTCCAAATTAAATGTGTCTCCCAGTGTAGACGTAAATTTGGTAATTACGTCCCTACTTTGATAAAAATAAATTTAAAAAACATATATGACTATAAATCTATGTGGTCGAACAATGTATTAGTTTAAAGAAAGTTTAGGGGTTTAATATAAGCTCTGCAGGTGTACTAGTCTATTGTTGTAAAAAAAATCACAAATTGTAGGCTTAATCCAAATATAAGTGAGCAGCACCCATCATTAAATAAATCCATAATAGCCCCAACTGCCTTCTGCTGCCAATAGGAACCTTTCATTCTAACACGGGAAATGCCATGTTGTTGCATGCATGTTGGTTCCAGCTATGCCATGACAACAATGGCGCTCATGCAGTATACTGTATATAGGCCTATCCACAGCCTTCTATTTGGCTCAGGACCTATTTACTAATGCGTTCCGAATAGGCTACTGGCAACTACACATCGCGTTACACTAAAGACGATTTGCCCCTACTGTTAATACGCACGGGTGTGGATCTGTGCGTGGAAACCTCATGTGGCCTATCTAATTAAAATGAGTTTAATTCACACTCCAGGCTGTTATTTAAAGACCAGAGGATTGAGAAGACAGGTGAGTCAGGCTATACTCGTTTTGGCAAGCATGCACCCCTAATTCAGTTGGCTTTAGCTTTGTGTGTTATAATGACTGCACAAATAGCACTTTCTGACTGCTTTTGAACCTTAAAGCGTTGAACCACAAAATCCCCCAAATTGAGATAGCCCTATATGGTTCCCACAAAAATAAGAGTTGACAAGTGCAAATTCTTTATTTCGAAAACAGTTTAAAACTGTGTGCAAAGTGGTGATTTTTGTCTTTGTAGATGTATTAACCCCAGCTCAATGTGACTTCCATTAATTTTACTGCACAGTAAAATGCGGGTGGCCGACAAGGCTCATTATTTTACAGCTTTGTAGCATTTGCGCTGTTTTATGAAAGCATTACGGAACACGTCAATCGTTTAAACAACTCTGAAATGAAAGAGGGCAAGAAAAGTGCACAGAACCGTTCACCACAAATCTCCTGAGGACTTCCGTATCGACAGGCGATGAATGAGAAGGTACACCCGGCCTTGATGGTTAGGTATGTTCTAAGCATATAGGGTGAGCTACATGGGGTACAAGTGACTAACTCAAAGCAGACAACTTTTAAATCATAAACATCTGATTGTAATATCCAAGACCTGCTCAATTGCAGTTGTGATATCACTTTCAACGGGAATATAAGTAGGCCTGCTGTAGCTGCTAAACTGCTCCTATCAGCTATTACCACCACCATTGATAATAATATGATTCTTATTATTAATAATAATAATACTTTTATTTGATTATTAGATAATAGTTTCAGATGGAAGGAGTGACTTCTTTCTTATTTTCTACAGATAGGTTTGTAATTGATTAAGTGTATTGCAAAAGTTTTAAATCACTAAAGTATTTAACACATGCATGAGTTAGCATGAGTTAAACTTATAACAACCCAGTCTGACTAATGTAGGCTTGACATGTTGCCTGAATACCTTAGGCCAGAGATTGGCATCTTCACTGAAGCACATGGACAGCATAACTGGTACATATAAATGGGAGTAAAGACCTATCTGAGTTACCGTAGGGCCCCATTTAAAAGTCACACAGTTATACTTTTATCCTAGGTGTATCTAAGGACATTAGATCCACCAAGTATAAAAGTGTGTGTGTGTGTGTGTGTGTGTGTGTGTGTGTGTGTGTGTGTGTGTGTGTGTGTGTGTGTGTGTGTGTGTGTGTGTGTGTGTGTGTGTGTGTGTGTGTGTGTGTGTGTGTGTGTGTGTGTGTGGATATATGGACAGGATTATTGAATGTTTGTGTGTGTATCTATACATTATGTATGTGCGAAATGTGTTTTTATGTAAATGCACACAAGCACATGCACACACAGACACCATTTCATTAAAATCACATTGCAGAGGGCACAGAGTTGCCATCATGCCATTGTTAGTAATTACGTGTGTTTGATTTGTCACAGGCTAAGGCCGATCTGACATTTGACAGTTATATTTCAGTCTCTTGGTCCCTCTGGACTATTTTTAGCTGCTGAAAGTTCCTGATGCTATATCAAAGTTAACCACGACCACAGTCATAGTGGTGGGCTAGGGCCAGCTCTGTGTGTGAGGTGCTACGTAACTCAACGTAACTACAGGGCATGGGGACAGAGGACAAATGGATTCCATGTTTGCAGGAAAACATGCTGGAGGCACAGGAAAACTTTGTTGTTTATGAAGAACACGTGAAACCAATCAAATGTGAATTATCTTCCTGTTGTTCCAGCTTTTGTCGTTTGTAGTTTTCAGTCCGTTTGCCAGGAGTGTCGCCACCCAGCAAGCAGATCTGGGTCTGTGTATGGATGGAGAGAGTATTGTACACACATACCGGTAGACATGCACACAGACCTACGCACAAACAAAAACTCACACACGTACGCACACACAAAGACACGTGCAAAACAAACACATAGGTTACACACACAGACACACACACACACACACACACACACACACACACACACACACACACACACACACACACACACACACTTCCCAAACTGTTTGTACGAGGAGCATCCGACAGTAAAGCTCAAGGGGATCTGATAAATAGTCAGCCCACAGGAAATGATTTGCAGGCCTGCTCAGCATAATAAGCTATTTACATACGCTTTCTCATATGGTGCTGGGCTACAGACCATACAGACCATACACACACACACACACACACACACACACACACACACACAGATGCCAAGACTGCTTGCGTAACATATCTCTCTCTCTCTCACACACACTACAGATACTCTCGGACCACATGTACACACTCAAACACGTAAAAACACTCACACACACATACAATCTAGACCACTTTATGGGTCCGGACCTGTTAGTGTACGGGTCGGGTCTAGGTCTAGTTCTCCTTGGATCCATTCGGGTTCGTGTCTGATTGTTCTCCGGTCCGTTCAGGTCAGGTTCCAACTTTTTTGACCCGTGAAGACCTATAGTACAAACACTCATTTACCTAATCATCACATCAGGCAGTTCTGCTGTGATACAAGTCAGTACTCAAAGTCCATCCATGTCTGAGGACATCGGGAGATGATGTGGAAACTGGCCACTAGGGGCAACAGTGAGCGCTGTAACCTTCAAGTAGGTTTTGGTTTTGCGTTGTGGACAGGGATAGTGGATGGGTGGAAGCATCTGCCTCTGATTCCAAAGGTTGCAAGCTGAAATCCAGCGATAGAAAGTTGTTTTTGAGATGTTTGTTTTAAGCCTATCCAAACCTTAACCCTTACCTTAAACATTCAGAGTTAATCCCAAACCTTAACTCTTACCTTAAACATTCAGAGTTAATCCCAAACCTTAACCCCTACCTTAAACATTCAGAGTTAATCCCAAACCTTAACCCCTACCTTAAACATTCAGAGTTAATCCCAAACCTTAACCCCTACCTTAAACATTCAGAGTTAATCCCAAACCTTAACCCCTACCTTAAACATTCAGAGTTAATCCCAAACCTTAACCCCTACCTTAAACATTCAGAGTTAATCCCAAACCTTAACCCCTACCTTAAACATTCAGAGTTCATGCCTAAACTTAATCTTAAACACTTTAAAATTTGACGTTTGAGAAACATAGATGAATGTCTAATTCTGACGTGAGACTGTGAGAGCTGGTTGATGACATAGGGAATTTCACATCACTTGAGGGCTAGCTGATGGGGGCTAGTATGACAGTAGAATGGGACTGTTGAGATGAATGTATGGTTATCCATGGCAAACCCATCAGCAGTAGTCAGATCATTTTGCTCTCCCATTCACTCAGGCAGTGAGCCCTGAGAAAACCATTGACTGGGAGAGAGTCAGAAGGCAGGAGGCAGCAGTTCTCTCTGGAGCATATTACAGTGCTCCTCATCACATCTTTTACTGCCTGAGGATGAGGATTGGGCCAGACTCAACATGTGTCCCAAATGGCACCCTATTCCCTATTTAGTGCAATATGTTTTCCATAGGGTTCTGGTCAAAAGGAGTGCACTATAAGGTAATAGAGTGTCATTTGTCCCTAGCTCAGTCTCATCCACAGAGTAGAGACTGGTGTAGACTGATATGTTAATGAGTAGGCCTATATGTGTTCCATACTGTATATGGCTGTGTAGGAGTCCATGTCATTTGTTCCCATGTATAACATGTGATGTACTGTATGTCTATGGTTTGTGTATTCACTGTTTTCTTTGTTATTCGGAGTTTGTTGTTAGGAGTTTCCACTTTTATTTGCATGTGATGTGTGGTAAATATATGTACATTATTATGTTGTTGTACCTATGTATTTTTGTGGGATTTTATTTGGCATTACTGTTATTTCATTAAGGGTATTACCCTTTTCTCTGGTTAGATCAATGCCAGATGCACTGTAGATGAAATGAAATGGAAAAGTAGCTACGTTTGATGAGATGTCTGTTCATGCAGTATGTTTTACATACTCTATGTCATATATGACCGATTTTCCCAGTGCAAGAATTACCCAAAATGATCATGTATCAAAAGTGCATACAATAGGCTGAACTCACTTGATTGATCTGTGTGGCTGTAAGGCAGGGATCCCCACTGAAGGCCCGCGGGTGGTTTTATTTGGCCCCCCATGCTTTCTGAGATTGAAAAAAAAAAATATATTATTTATTTATTATTTATACTAAAAGACTTTAAAAACACCAAGAAATCAGCTCCAAGTGATTTTAATTTAAGAAATCTGTGACCCAAGTATTCTCACACATATAAAGAGACGTGATCGTATACAAAGGTAAGCAAGGTTTCAAAAACATTATATCTACGATTTGTAATTATGTTATGGCCCCTCCACAATCCGCTCAAGAAGAAAATAGCCCTGCGGCTGAATCTAGTTGATGATCCCTGCTGTAAGGTATAGAGGGGGCTAGTTGTAGGGTATTAGTGAGTTTCTCGATGGGGATGTAAATCTTCTGGC
The DNA here is from genome assembly GCF_045791955.1 of Oncorhynchus clarkii lewisi. NCBI lineage: Eukaryota > Metazoa > Chordata > Actinopteri > Salmoniformes > Salmonidae > Oncorhynchus > Oncorhynchus clarkii. The sequence continues at coordinate 17,468,756 of NC_092151.1, forward strand.
AGGACTATGGTCTCATCAGAATATATCTGACTGAGAATTCAGATGATTAAAATCTCTCTCTCTCTCGCTCAAATCAAATTGTATTTATCACATGCTTTGTAAACAACAGGTGTAGACTAATAGTGAAATGCGTACTCACGGGCTTTCTCAACAATGCAGAGAGAGAAGAAGGAGAAATAATAGAAAAATAAAACGTAATAATAATTTTCAAAAATATATATACAATGAGCAATGAAAACTTGGCTATATACACAGGGTACCAGTACAGAGTCAATGTGCAGGGGTACGAAGTGTTGTCGTGCCCTCTTCATGACTGTGTTGGTGTGTGTGGACCGTGATAGATCCTTAGTGATGTGGACACCGAGGAACTTGAAGCTCTCGATCCGCTCCACTACAGCCCCGTTGATGTGAATGGGGGCGTGCTTGGCCCTCCGTTTCTTGTAGTCCACGATCAGTTCCTTTGTCTTGCTGACGTTGATGGAGAGGTTTTTGTCACTGACCTCCTCCCTATAGGCCGTCTCATCATAATCGGTGATCAGACCTACCACTGTTGTGTCGTCGGTAAACTTAATGGTGGTTTTGGAGTCGTGCGCGGCCATGCAGTCGTGTGTGAACAGGGAGTACAGGAGGGGACTAAGAATGCACCCCTGAGGGGCCCCCGTGTTGAGGGTCAGCGTGGTGGATGTGTTGTTGCCTACCCTCACCACCTGGGGGTGTCTTGTGTGGAAGTCCAGGATCCAGTTGCACAGGGAGGTGTTCTGTTCCACGGTCCTTAGCTTAGTGATGAGCTTGGAGGGCACTACGGTGTTGAACGCTGAACTGTAGTCATTGAACAGCATACTCATGTAGGTGTTCCTTTTGTCCAGGTGGGAAAGGTCTGTGTGGAGTGCAATAGAGATTGTTTCATTTGTGGATCTGTTTGGGCAGTATGTGAATTGGAGTTGGCCCAGAGTGTCTGGGATGATGGTGTTGATGTGAGCTATGACCAGCTTTTCAAAGCATTTCATGGCTACAAATGTAAGTCATTTAGACAGGTTACCTTGGCGTTCTTGTGTCCAAACACGAGTTTTGAAGCCCTCCCCACCACCTCCCCACTGCTTCTCTCTGCTGAAATCTCTCCCCATCCCCTCCTCTACTTCCCCTCCTCTACCTCCCATTCTCTACCCCCCCTCCTCTACCTCCCCTCCTCTACCTCCCCTCCACCTCCCCACTGCTTCTCTGTGCTGAAATCTCTCTACTTTGTACGACACTCTCCACCTCCCCTCCTCTACCTCCTCTCCACGGCTTCTGTGTGCTGAAATCTCTCTACTTTGTACGACACTCTCCACCTCCCCTCCTCTACTTCCCCTCCTCCACCTCCACCTCCCCTCCTCTTCCTCCCCTCCTCTACCTCCTCTCCACCTCCCCACAGCTTCTCTCTGCTGAAATCTTTCTACTTTGTAAGACACTCTCTTTTCTTTCTCACTTCCTTCCCTCTCTCTTTCTCTTGAGCTTCTCTTCTTTCATCCCTCCCTCCCTCCCTCACCCCCCCTCTCTCTCTCTCTCTCTGTCTCTCTCTCTCTCTGTCTCTCTCTCTCTCTCTGTCTCTCTCTCTCTCTCTCTCTCTCTCTCTCTCTCTCTCTCTCTCGCACGCACGCACACACACACACACACACACACACAGCATGGTCCAAACAGCATGGTGTAAGACTGGTCTCAAACTCCCAACCATCAAATTATGACACTTTCATGAACTGCACTTTTAAGTCACATTCCAAATGAATTTAACTTAAAGCCAGACTGAATCAGACTGGAGACTGAGTGTGGAACACATAGAACATAAAACTTTTATAGCTGGTTGCGTGTGGCTATCTTAGGCCACCTGCACACTAATCACTGATGGGATAATTGGGATGTAAGTTGAGGTGACATCCTAACACCTGTATGCCCTCTTAGACCTTAAAGAGTCACTCTTAGACCTTTAATCATGAACACTGCTTAGTCAAATCAATGGGCATAAGGCAATCAGTAACACTATCTTTAAAAAAAACGATGTACTCAAGAAACTGTTTTTAAAAGACCATTTAGAGATACTTTATTAGACTTGTGAAAACTGGAATAATCAGTTAACAAATCATGAAATCACTATTGGGATGTAGTGACAATTAGGTTTCACAGTAGTTTAAAAGCTTTGAGAGAGTCCTACTTATCTAGCCTTGCGACGTCCAACAGCATCAGTCATCAGTCCCCATGCCGTTTCCTCCCCTCCCTGTAGGTAAATACAACAGTAAGTATTACTTTTCACGCTCACAGAAATTGGAATTGAGGAGAAAAGTAAACATGGGAGATTTTGGGAGCAGGCTTATTTTGGAAAAGTAATCCTGTGTTTGCATTAATATTTTCCCTCTGGGAAAATTTCTGTCATTGTCAATTTGCTAGGGCATGCTGCCAATATTATGTCAATTTACCGTTCTAGAGGTATTTATGACTTTATTGAATTAGAGCAGAATATCAGTGGTGGGTCGACATGTGGGGGGTGGAGGGCCGCGGGGAGGGGCGGAAAATCCGGAGTTATTTTTGTTTCAAATGTGTATCTGTTCACATATGGTCCTTGTTTTGGCCTATATACTGGAACTCTCAGCAGTGACCCCTAACCTGCCTCCCCAGAGCGACATGATTTTGGCTGCCTCATTCTCAGAGTTCAGTTTGACCCACCGACCCCCAGGAGCTGAAGGGTCACCGCCAAGGAGCAGCAAATTAACCCAATGCGTCAACCCTGGCATGACACCATGTTCAGCAGCTCTCTATCATTCCGTTTTTGCGGATGGTTTCAAATCCCCACTCTCCTGCTAGTTTATGATGCGTATCCAACCTTCCCCCTCCTCAACCTCCCCTCCACCTCCCCACTACTTCTCTCTGCTGAAATCTCTCCCCTCCTCAACCTCCCCTCCACCTCCCCACTACTTCTTTCTGCTGAAATCTCTCCCCTCCTCAACCTCCCCTCCTCAACCTCCCCTCCTCAACCTCCCCACTGCTTCTTTCTGCTGAAATCTCTCCCCTCCTCAACCTCCCCTCCTCAACCTCCCCTCCACCTCCCCACTACTTCTCTCTGCTGAAATCTCTCCCCTCCTCAACCTCCCCTCCTCAACCTCCCCTCCACCTCCCCACTGCTTCTCTCTGCTGAAATCTCTCCCCTCCTCAACCTCCCCTCCTCAACCTCCCCTCCACCTCCCCACTTCTTCTCTCTGCTGAAATCTCTCCCCTCCTCCACCTCCCCTCCTCAACCTCCCCTCCTCAACCTCCCCTCCTCAACCTCCCCTCCACCTCCCCACTGCTTCTCTCTGCTGAAATCTCTCCCCTCCTCTACCTCCCCTCCTCAACCTCCCCTCCACCTCCCCACTGCTTCTCTCTGCTGAAATCTCTCCCCTCCTCTACCTCCCCTCCTCAACCTCCCCTCCACCTCCCCACTGCTTCTCTCTGCTGAAATCTCTCCCCTCCTCTACCTCCCCTCCACCTCCCCTCCACCTCCCCTCCACCTCCCCACTGCTTCTCTCTGCTGAAATCTCTCCCCTCCTCAACCTCCCCTCCTCAACCTCCCCTCCACCTCCCCACTGCTTCTCTCTGCTGAAATCTCTCCCCTCCTCAACCTCCCCTCCTCAACCTCCCCTCCACCTCCCCACTGCTTCTCTCTGCTGAAATCTCTCCCCTCCTCCACCTCCCCTCCTCAACCTCCCCTCCTCAACCTCCCCTCCTCAACCTCCCCTCCACCTCCCCACTGCTTCTCTCTGCTGAAATCTCTCCCCTCCTCTACCTCCCCTCCTCAACCTCCCCTCCACCTCCCCACTGCTTCTCTCTGCTGAAATCTCTCCCCTCCTCTACCTCCCCTCCTCAACCTCCCCTCCACCTCCCCACTGCTTCTCTCTGCTGAAATCTCTCCCCTCCTCGACCTCCCCTCCACCTCCCCTCCACCTCCCCTCCACCTCCCCACTGCTTCTCTCTGCTGAAATCTCTCCCCTTTGTAAAACACTCTCCGTATAATTTCTTTCTCACTTCCTTACCTCTCTCTTTTTCTCACTTCCTTACTTCTCTCTTTTTCTCACTTCCTTACCTCTCTCTTTTTCTCTTGAGCTTCTCTTCTTCCCTCCCTCACCCTCACCCTCTCTCTCTTTCTCACTTCCTTACCTCTCTCTTTTTTTCTTGAGCTTCTCTTCTTCCCTCCCTCACCCTCACCCTCTCTCTCTTTCTCACTTCCTTACTTCTCTCTTTTTCTCTTGAGCTTCTCTTCTTCCCTCCCTCACCCTCACCCCCTCTCTCTTTCTCACTTCCTTACCTCTCTCTTTTTCTCTTGAGCTTCTCTTCTTCCCTCCCTCACCCTCACCCTCTCTCTCTTTCTCACTTCCTTACTTCTCTCTTTTTCTCTTGAGCTTCTCTTCTTCCCTCCCTCACCCTCACCCTCTCTCTTTTTCTCTTGAGCTTCTCTTCTTCCCTCCCTCACCCTCACCCTCTCTCTCTTTCTCACTTCCTTACCTCTCTCTTTTTCTCTTGAGCTTCTCTTCTTCCCTCCCTCACCCTCACCCTCTCTCTCTTTCTCGCTCTCTTTCTCTTTACTCTTCCTTCGTGGTTAAAGACATTTCAGTTCAGCTGTCATGAATTATGTTCGCCTGCCCAGCTGTCCAAACAGGGGGGTGTCCTTTTCATTCCACCTCACATATTACCAAAAGAGAAGAAGGGAGAAGAAGGGGGATGGAGGGAGGAGGGGGGATGAAGGGAGGGAGAGGAGGGCTTCAACACTCGTGTTTGGACACAAGCAATTATCTCTAATTATTGTTTTTCTTTTCAGTTTCCCTGTCCCGATGGAGGTCCGACCAAACGAACATGCAATAATCCGCCCCAGTCGTCCAGGCTCAGCGGGCCCCAGAGCTGCAGCCCTCGGTCCCGGGACTCCATGGCCTTTCATCTCAATGTGAGTCTAGAGTTGATTCAAATGCGGCGCGATGGGTGAATTAACCCCCAAGACCCAGCTTTCAATGGGCTCAGCTAAGAGATTATACGTGTTGATGGCAGGCTTTTATATGCACTGGGCTTTCAAAAGAAACTTCAGCTGTTAATTCAAGGCACCACAGTCGTGACCCTCCACCTCCTCTACATCTTCCATTTCTTGTAACCTTCTACTAGCTTTGTGTTTTTCTAGACTCCATATTTTTCTCTGCACTGTCAGAAGGAAAGTATTAGATGTGATGGATCTATGTTTGAGCTGAGAACTTCCTTATGGGGCTCATATGGGCCGTCCCAGTCCCAGAAGTTTCACTGGCTATTGAGTTATCCTAAAAATGTGAATGCTCCAAATTACCGTGAGAGGTTCTGACCTGTATTCAACCAGAGGTTATGTTCAGTCACATTACATTTAGTCATTTTGTAAAGTTAATTTGTTCCCTTCGTCAATGTGATGATGCTAGACAGGACTGAAGAGATGTGTGGATGGTTTCATGTGTTGAACTACACACACACACACACACACAGCTACACACACACACACACACACGCACACACCCGCACACACACACACACACACACACACACACACACACACAGCTACACACACACACACACGCACACACACACACAAACCACATGTTAAGTCTCTTTGGTACTTTCCATTAGTGGATGTCAGACAGTGAGAGAAAGTCATTACTGATGAGTACAGGGATATTCATTGAGACTGGGTGAGAGATTGTAATTGATTTGAGGGACTTTTTCATCTTTGGTGGTCCCGGGCGGGGAAAACTGCCTCTAAAGCATGGAGAGGAAAACACCAAGCCGGCAGTTCAGTTCTCACAGACTTGTTCAAGATGTTGCATGGAAACGAAGAGATGTTTTGGCACAACAAAAAGCTATGGTATCAAACGTCTCGTACGGCCCACAGTCAGTCGATATGAAAGAGAGGGATGAGAGGAGAAGAAAGGAGGAGAAAACAAATGAATAGTGGATGAATGAAATATAGAACCCTGAGACTCACTCTAGACACAGAATCCATCAGTGAATGAAATGAGGGATAAAACACATCCGGCCCTATGCCACCATTATCACAGTGTTGCAGAATTATCAGTCAACATGGTGGCCATCCCAGCCCGTTCTCTATTGGTCTGCCTAACACTTGTGCTCCAATCAAGAAGTACAGTAATTCTATTAGGTTATGTGATTAGGAAGAAATGTTCCTCCCTCTCTGGCCCCTCACCATCGAAGAACTGCTCCCTGTAGCGTCTGATCATACCTCTTAATTCTGCTCTGCTGCATGGCGATTCAGGTTGATTGCACAGCATTTATCCAAGTAATTTCTATACATACCATGAAAGCGTGGGCCACCAACCAAAACATAAACAATGGAATAATAGGTTGTATAAATACCTCATTAAGGTATTTACAAGCCATATTCTTCCAAATCAATTGAGGTATTTTATTTAATTAATTGAAATGAATGGACACCTCACCGACTGTGGCTTTAAAAAAGGACTAAAAACCATTCAATATGAGTTGGCCAGGGGGATGTTGGCTTTGTGAGGAGGTCTGCGTCTGACAACCTCAGAATCATAACTGAGTCTTATTATATGAGGTCTGTAAATGTAATGTAGCATTAATTAGACCACCGAGGCAAGCCCTCTGGAGCCTTCCCCTCATTCAATATAGAATATTCACACATGTATGACCACTATATATGCTTCATTTGGCATGTGATCATTTTGTCTCTGTGAAAGTCATCTATATGATAGAAACCACTATGGCTTGTTTCATTGAGTTATGAGCTTTCCATGGGGTTGATGGATTAAGACCTAATTCCTCTCATCTCTCGCTCTCTCTCCTCTCCCTGCATCTCTCTCTCTCCTCTCCCTGCATCTCTCTCTCTCTCCTCTCCCTGCATCTCTCTCTCTCTCCTCTCCCTGCATCTCTCTCTCTCTCCTCTCCCTGCATCTCTCTCTCTCTCCTCTCCCTGCATCTCCCTCTCTCTCCTCTCCCTGCATCTCTCTCTCTCTCTCCTCTCCCTGCATCTCCCTCTCTCTCTTCTCTCCCTGCATCTCTCTCTCTCTCCTCTCCCTGCATCTCCTTCTCTCTCTCCTCTCCCTGCATCTCCCTCTCTCTCTCCTCTCCCTGCATCTCCTTCTCTCTCTCCTCTCCCTGCATCTCCCTCTCTCTCTCCTCTCCCTGCATCTCCCTCTCTCTCTCCTCTCCCTGCATCTCCCTCTCTCTCTCCTCTCCCTGCATCTCTCTCTCTCTTCTCCCTGCATCTCTCTCTCTCTCTCCTCTCCCTGCATCTCTCTCCTCTCCCTGCATCTCTCTCTCTCTCTCCTCTCCCTGCATCTCCCTCTCTCTCTCCTCTCCCTGCATATCTCTCTCTCCTCCTCTCCCTGCATCTCCCTCCCTCTCTCTCCTCTCCCTGCATCTCTCTCTCTCCTCTCCCTGCATCTCCCTCTCTCCCTCTCTCTCTCTCTCTCTCTCTCCTCTCCCTGCATCTCTCTCTCTCCTCTCCCTGCATCTCCCTCTCTCCCTCTCTCTCTCCCTCTCTCTCTCCTCTCCCTGCATCTCCCTCTCTCCCTCTCTCTCTCCCTCTCTCTCTCCTCTCCCTGCATCTCACTCTCTCTCGCTCTCTCTCCTCTCCCTGCATCTCCCTCTCTCTCTCCCTGCATCTCCCTCTCTCTCTCCTCTCTCCTCTCCCTGCATCTCCATCTCCCTCCCTCTCTCTCTCTTCTCTCCCTCCCTCTCTCTCTCTTTCCTCTCCCTCACTCTCTCACCTCTCCCTCTCTCTCTCTCTCCTCTCCCTGCATCTCACTCTCTCTCGCTCTCTCTCCTCTCCCTGCATCTCCCTCTCTCTCCTCTCTCCCTGCATCTCCCTCTCTCTCTCCTCTCTCCTCTCCCTGCATCTCCATCTCCCTCCCTCTCTCTCTCTTCTCTCCCTCCCTCCCTCTCTCTCTCTTTCCTCTCCCTCTCTCTCTACCTCTCCCTCTCTCTCTCTCTCTCTCTCTCTCTCCTCTCCCTGCATCTCCCTCTCTCCCTCTCTCTCTCCCTCTCTCTCTCCTCTCCCTGCATCTCACTCTCTCTCGCTCTCTCTCCTCTCCCTGCATCTCACTCTCTCTCGCTCTCTCTCCTCTCCCTGCATCTCCCTCTCTCTCTCCTCTCTCCCTGCATCTCCCTCTCTCTCTCCTCTTTCCTCTCCCTGCATCTCCATCTCCCTCCCTCTCTCTCTCTTCTCTCCCTCCCTCTCTCTCTCTTTCCTCTCCCTCACTCTCTCACCTCTCCCTCTCTCTCTCTCTCTCTCTCTCTCTCCTCTCCCTGTATCTCCCTCTCTCTCTCTCCCTGCATATCTCTCTCTCTCTTCTCCCTGCATCTCTCTCTCTATTCTCTCCCTGCATCTCTCTCTCTCCTCTCCCTGCATCTCTCTCTCTCCTCTCCCTGCATCTCTCTCTCTCTCGCTGTCTCTCTCCCTGCATCTACCTCTCTCTCGCTGTCTTTCTCCCTGCATCTACCTCTCTCTCGCTGTCTTTCTCCCTCTCTCTTTCTCTCTCTCGCTGTCTCTCTTTCTCTCTCTCAGCCTCCTTCGTTGTGTGGTCACTTCTGACATGGCATTCATTAAGAGGACTGAAGACAACTCTGAAAATAGGTCTGATCTCCAGAAAGAAAATATCTCCTCTCAAAAATGTGTGTTATTTTCAGACAACATGCAGGTACAGTAAAGGATTAAAGACAAACTGCCATGCTTATTCCAGCAGAAAAGTGTCAAGTCTGAAGTAGCCTATTCACAATGACAAACCTAGCCATCTAGGAGAAGGACATACCTTTAAGGCATAATGATAAACTCCCAGCAGTACCATCGTCTTGAGTGTTGCTGATGGACCCTAGAAAAAGTCTCTGGCTTGTCCTGCACTGTCAGAGATCCCCTTATCCCACCTTAACATCAAATCTGAAAACGAACTGAAACTAAACTGAATTTCGAACCAATAGAAATAAAAACGAATAGAAAATCACAAAACTATAATAACCTTGACGCACACACACACACACACACACGCACGCACGCACGCACGCACGCGCACATACCACCCCTCACTCAATCCCCTTGTCTGATACAACCCTTTGTCCTCCCTCCACAGTGGAGACATTGCATGGCAGCCAAATCCCCATTGTCCAGCCCCAATCTGTGTGTGTAATCTCGCTTGTCAAAGAGAATCTACTGCGATTAGCCTCAGTAAATTACCAGGGATGATCTGTGTGTCTGTCTGTCCCAGCCCATCCAACCACTCTCCAGCTTCCTCACAAGCACCACCACCCACACCACAGCCTCCGACCCTCAACCTCCAACTCCATCAACACAGGTCTGGCTCCTGACATTGTATTACACAAGGATTACACCAGTAACAAGATGGTTGTGGTCTCTAAATCCATGTCATTGTGTCACGATCGTCGTATTGTGTAGACCAAAGCGCAGCGTGGTGTGAATGCATGATTTTAATGAAAGACGAAAAAACACAAAGTAAACTAACTAACTAACTAACTAACTAACTAACTAACTAACTAACTAACTAACTAACTAACTAACTAACTAACACTGTGCTAACATGCAACATAACATAGACAATAACCCACAAACCCAAACTGGAAAATGGCAACCTAAATAGGTTCCCCAATCAGAGACGACGATAAACAGCTGCCTCTGATTGGGAACCAATCCAGGCCACCATAGACTTACAATATGCCTAGACTAGTACACACACCTAGACATCGCCCTAGATGAGACAGAAACACACATACCACCCTCGCCACACCCTGACCTAACCAAAATATATAAAGAAAACAAAGAATACTCAGGTCCGGGTGTGACACATTGTCAATGTGTTTTTACAAGAAACAACGAGAGTCACCCAACATTAATCCAGTAGATGCCTGAAGGCAGTTCTTCTATGGCTGTTTTATACAGCCATGTTGTAATGGACTCACGGATCTGAAGGAGACCTTTCTGCTGTATATATGTTTATTTAGCTGTGGGATTGCAATTTTGGGATACTGCAGAGTAATTCTAGAATAACTCAAATGTGATGCCATATGAACATAACTTTGTTGGACGCCGCTAAAGACCAAACAGTCTGGTTAACCAGAGAAACACAATGGAACAGACGAGTCAGGCAAACATCTGTCATGAATGACTTCCTGTATTGGTCAGCACATTTTTTACATGGATTTTGCACTTGGTTTGCAAAATAACACACAAAAGAATCATAAAAGAAGTATGTATTCATGTGTAGTTTCTGTTGTTGAGGGAGCCTGCATTGTGTGATAGGGGCTTGACATGGGAGAATTGGCTTGACATTGTGAACTAGTGTGAACCAATTTGAGCTGAAATGAACCGAAATGGTATTACAAAGTGTTTTTTTATGAAGACTTGCTGGCCCTCCACACAGCTATACTAACCACATCCTTAATTCATGTACATATTGGGTAAGGAAAGTGCGATTATGGGCAGACTTCTGACTTCATACGTCTACTCGTGATATTATGGACGAGACAGTATCACTGGTTAGATGGGTAGTGGGGGAATGTTCTTCAGCAGAGCAGAGAAATAAAAGAATGAAAAATAAGTAATTGAGTTACACCGTGGGCCTTGTGTATAATCTCAGGATCACCCATCCATAACACGTCTTGGACAAACACAAGATCTTGTGATGGGGTGTAATATCTAGCAGATGGGCCTGGTCTGCAGGGGAGAGGAGGGGAGAGGGCGAGGGAGGGCAGATTTGTGTGTGCCCTACGGGCCCTGATCAAAAGTAGTGGTCTATATAGGGAATAGGGTGCCAATTGGGTTGCAGGCCCCAGAATGGGGTCCTCTATGGTGCTTCTGGCTGGTCAACAGGCCCTTCCTCTGGCCCATTAACCACCTGGGCCTGGTGTGTTTTGTCAGCTTTGCTCCTCAAGGCTTAGGTTTCATTTAGCTTCCTTTGTTCTTTGAAATCAGGCACACACGTTTGTGAGCTCACACACACATACCCACAATGCTTCTCTCACAAACAACCACACACATAATAGGCTACTCACCAATTTCCCTTTCGCTCCAGCTCTCTCTGTCCCTGCCTTTCACTCCAGCTCTCTCTGTCCCTGCCTTTCACTCCAGCTCTCTCTGTCCCTGCCGTTCGCTCCAGCTCTCTCTGTCCCTGCCTTTCACTCCAGCTCTCTCTGTCCCTGCCGTTCACTCCAGCTCTCTCTGTCCCTGCCTTTCACTCCAGCTCTCTCTGTCCCTGCCTTTCGCTCCAGCTCTCTCTGTCCCTGCCTTTCGCTCCAGCTCTCTCTGTCCCTGCCTTTCACTCCAGCTCTCTCTGTCCCTGCCTTTCGATCCAGCTCTCTCTGTCCCTGCCTTTCACTCCAGCTCTCTCTGTCCCTGCCTTTCACTCCAGCTCTCTCTGTCCCTGCCTTTCACTCCAGCTCTCTCTGTCCCTGCCGTTCACTCCAGCTCTCTCTGTCCCTGCCTTTCGCTCCAGCTCTCTCTGTCCCTGCCGTTCACTCCAGCTCTCTCTGTCCCTGCCTTTCACTCCAGCTCTCTCTGTCCCTGCCTTTCACTCCAGCTCTCTCTCTACCTGCGTTGGAAACAGACAAATCTAGAATTAATAGGTGCTCTAAATGGTCTCCCACACACACCATTCATATCCATACACATTTTATTTTCCCCAATGAAACTCACCGCTAAGACATTTAACATGAAGTAGAGCTTGCAGTGGCTAAAGCAGAGAATCTGAGAAGTCAACTGTGTCCCTTCAGAACTACCCACAGTGACCAGAGAGTCAATCTCTATCAGAGCCCACTTTTTAAAACAAGGGGCCATCGTCCACCGTCCTGTAACATAAATGACTGAATAATCTTGACATAAGGGATGCATCTCATTAGTCTAAAAGTCTAAAGCAACTACCTTTCCTCTTTTCAATTTCATTAGTCCATTCTTCATTCAAAAGAACTGGAATAGTGAAAGCATATTCACAAAAGGCACCCGCTATATTGTATATTCAGCTAAGTGCAGAGTGCCGACAGTATAACCAGGATGGGAAACAGCCATCCTGAGCCAGGGAAACAGGCAACCCTAACCAGGGAAACAGCCATCCTGAGCCAGGGAAACAGCCATCCTGAACCAGGGAAACAGCCATCCTGAACCAGGGAAACAGCTACCCTGAGCCAGGGAAACAGCCATCCTGAGCCAGGGAAACAGGCAACCCTAACCAGGGAAACAGCCATCCTGAGCCAGGGAAACAGCCATCCTGAACCAGGGAAACAGCCATCCTGAACCAGGGAAACAGCTATCCTGAGCCAGGGAAACAGCCATCCTGAGCCAGGGAAATAGCCATCCTGAGCCAGGGAAACAGCCATCCTGAGCCAGAGAAACAGCCATCCTGAACCAGGGAAACAGCCATCCTGAACCAGGGAAACAGCCATCCTGAGCCAGGGACACAGCCATCCTGAGCCAGGGAAACAAGGGAAACACCCATCCTGAGCCAGGGAAACAGCCATCCTGAGCCAGGGAAACAGCCATCCTGAGCCAGGGAAACAGCCGTTTCGACTTCCGCCGAGGTCAGTCCCTCTCCTTGTACGGGCGGCGTTCGGCGGTCGACTTCACCGGTCTTCTGGCCATCGCTGATCCATCTTTCATTTTCCATTGGTTTTGTCTTTATTTTCTACACAACTGGTTTTCATTATCCAATTACATGTTCATGTATTTAACCCTCTGTTTCCCCACTGTTTGTTGTGCGTGAATATTTCTATGTTCAGTTCGGTTTATGATGGCTGTGTTCACCCGTGCGTTATATTTACCGTTGGTATTTTGGTCAAGTGTATTTGTTTACCTTGTGCCTTTAGTTTTTGAGTAAAGTACGTTGCTCACTCATTTTTCTCTCCTGCGCCTGACTTCATGCACCAGCTACACTCACCTTCTGACAGAATCACGCACCCAAACCATATGGAGTCAGCAGGAGCAGACAACTCCGGGTTAGGGGTCGAGGAGCGCGTCCAGCAGCATGCGGCCATGTTACAACATCTTGGCGTCACCATGTATCGCGTCCTGCAGAATCTGGACCGCGGGGAGAGAAGAGGAGTTCCTCCAGTGCCTCCACCATCACCACCAAGGACACCACTACTTCACCCCTCCTTTACCCGGTCCCAGTGGGATTCAGCTGATGGGACTGATGATGGGACTGCTGCGGGATGTCAGGGGTTCCTACTCCAGCTGGAGCTCTACCTAGCAACCGTCCACCCGGCTCCTTGGGGCCGTGAGAGCGTGTCCGCCCTCGTCTCCTGTCTCTCAGGGAAAGCCCTGGAGTGGGCCAACGCCTTATGGGAGGAAGGAGAAGATCAATTAGAATATTTCACCCGCTTCCGGGCAGTTTTCGACCACCCGCCTAAGGGTAGAGCGGCGGGTGAACGGCTCGTCCAACTTAGGCAGGGGACGAGGAGCGCACAGGAGTTCTCTCTGGACTTTTGGACCCTGGCCACCAGCGCTGGATGGAACGACAGGGCCCTGATCGATCACTACCGTTGTAGTTTGAGCGAGGACGTCCGTCAAGAGTTGGCCTGCAGGGACACCACTCTCACTTTTGACCAGCTGGTGGACCTGTCCATCCGGTTGGATAACCTGCTGGCTACACACGGACGTCCAGATCAGGGTCTGTCGATTCCATCCCCCAGCACCACAGCTCCTACGCCCATGGATCTGGGAGGTGCTGCACTTAGGGTGATTGGAGGAGGGGCCGGTCCATGCACAATCTGTGGCCGCAGAGGGCACACTGCTGGTCGGTGCAGGAGAGGTTCCTCTGGGAGTCAAGGCAGCAGGCAGGGCACTCTTGTGTCAGCCCAGGTGAGTCGGCACCAGGCTCACCCAGAGCCCTCTGTTGCACATATGTTTGTGTATATTCATTTTCCTGAGTTTTCCCCGCATTCCCAGCATAAGGCGCTCGTAGATTCAGGCACAGCTGGGAACTTTATTGACAGATCGGATGGCAAGCCCATAGTTTAGGGATCCCTACTGTTCCAGTGGGTATGCCCTTCCCAGTTCACGCCCTAGATCAGGGGTGTCAAAGTCAAATGGACGGAGGGCCAAATAAAAAAATCAGCTACAAGACGAGGGCCGGACTGTTCGAATGTTCATTGAAAATTTTTTAAATGACGCATATAGTCTAGTGAACCTAATTGAACCTACTGAAAACCTAACAAATATATTACAATATGATCAGATAAATAAAGCAATATTTTCTTATGGCTCTGTCAGTAATCTTTAATTTTCAACAGACACAAAAGACAAATTTCCTTTATATAAATATCCCCATAACATGAACATTAAATGAAAGAAACCGGTATTCAAGGCACCATCAGTAGACTATATTTTCTATTTTAGCAAAAGTGGGCTAAATTTACTTCAAAGAAAAAACAATAATAGCAATTTTCTATCATCCACTCAACTGAAATATTTTTAAAATATAATTGGATTGAAATACAAAAAAATAAAGTGCAAAAATCTATTAATCAAAAACAACACTTTGTTTAAGGAGAAGTAACATGCAGTGAAAACAAATATTAAATTTTAACTTTTAAACTTGAACTGAGTAAAAACTCTAAATATGTGATTGCACAGTAATGTTCACTTGTTTGAGGTTGAGGGTGATACTTGGTGGTGTCCCATCTTTTCCACAAGTTCATCAATGTTCGGGGTAAGGCTCTGAGCTGAAGAAATCCTCAGAATTGAGTGGAGGTGTTCAGCAGTAAGTCGACTTCTGTGTGATGTTTTGTTCAGGTTCATCAAAGAAAACAGTTGTTCACACAGGTATGTGCTGCCAAACATAGACAACGTTTGAGCAGCCTGGATGCGCAGCTGGGACATTGTGCCGGGGAGGAAACGGGCAAACTCCGCAGCACCCACTGCCGCATATTTTTCCCTCAGTGCATCATTGCATTGGAGGTCAATCAACTCCATTTGGAGGTTTGGTGGTGAGCTTTCCACGTCAACAGCAAATGGGTTACCGAGCAGTTCCAACCTGCTTTTTTGTGCTTCAAAGTCAGCAAATCGGCGTCGAAAGTCAGTGGTAAGCATACCTATTTTATCAGCCAACTGTGTGCTCGGGAACGCACTGGTAGAGAGCTTCTCTTTCATGGTCTGGCAGCTGGGAAAGTGGCTCAAATTTTCTTTCCGCATCTGCGTCTCCCACAGAGTCAGTTTGGTTTTAAATGCCTTCACTGTACTGTACATATCAGAGATGACACGATCCCGACCCTGCAGCTGCAAGTTTATTGCATTCAGATGACTCGTAATGTCACACAGAAAAGCCATTTCACACAGAAACATTTCGTCTCGGAGTTGTGTTGTGTCTTTCCCTTTGCTGTCCAAGAATAGACAAATCTCCTCACGAAGCTCGAAACATCTTTGAAGCACCTTTCCCTGGCTTAGCCATCGCACCTCTGTGTGATAAGGCAAATCACCATGCTCCGTTTCTAACTCCGTCAGAAATGCCTTGAACTGGCGGTGATTCAAACCTTTGGCTCTGATAAAGTTAACTGTGCGCGTGATGATGCTCATTACATGCTCCATTTTCAAGGCTTTACCGCACAACGCTTCCTGGTGTATGATACAATGATAAGCTGTCAGCTCACCTGTCGCGTTTTCCTCTTGCATCTTTTCCCGTATCTTCGCCACCAGTCCGCTCCTGTGTCCACACATCGCAGGTGCTCCGTCGGTTGTCAAACCCACGAGTTTTTCCCAAGGCAGCTCCATCTCATTTACACATCTTGACACCTCTTCATACAAATCATGCCCCGTAGTTGTGCCATGCATAGGACGTAAAGCCAAAAACTCCTCTGTCACGCTTAGGTTGGAGTCCACTCCGCGGATGAAAATTGACAACTGGGCAATGTCAGAAATGTCGGTGCTCTCATCCACAGCCAAGGAATATGCAATAAAATCTTTTCCCTTTTTCACAAGCTGCTCTTTTAGATTGATGGACAACTGGTCTACTCTCTCGGCAATGGTGTTTCTGCTCAGACTCACATTTAAAAAGAGTTGCCTTTTTTCTGGGCAAACTTCGTCACAAACTTTAATCATGCAGTTTTTGATGAAATCCCCCTCCGTAAATGGCCGGGCTGATTTAGCGATCTCTTCTGCCAAAATAAAACTGGCCTTGACAGTTGCGTCCGCGTGTGTGTCCGCGTGTTTCGTTTCATAATGTCGTCTCAGATTATACTCTTTCAGTACCGCCACACTTTCTCCACACAGAAGACACACAGGTTTTCCAGCTACCTTCGTGAACATATACTCCGACTCCCACCTTGTTTGAAACCCCCGGTTCTCAGTATCCACCTTCCGTTTTGCCATTTTTGATGGGTATCTGAAAGTTAATTTTACTGTGATGCTGACGACTGCTGTGCCAATAAATATTGAAATGAAGCAGCCTACTGCTCGGTGCGTCACCTTTGCATTGTGGGAAATGTAGTATTGGTGCGTGTAAAAGATCTGCGGGCTGCCGGCTTGCTGCGGGCCGGTTCTAATAATAAATCAAGATCATCCCAGGGGCCGTAAAAAACCTTCTTGCGGGCCGGATGTGGCCCGCGGGCCTTGACTCTGACATATGTGCCCTAGATAGTCGACCATTGGGGTCTGGGCTAATTAGGGAGGCCACCGCTCCACTGGGCAGAAGAAGAAGGATGGAGATCTGCGCCAGTGTATTGACTATCGAGGCATCAACCAGATCACGGTGAGGTACAGTTACCCCCTACCTCTCATAGCCAGTGCGATTGAGTCAATGCACGGGGCGCGCTTCTTCACAAAATTGGATCTCAGGAGCTCTTACAAACTGGTGCGTATCCGGGAGGGGGGCGAGTGGAAGACGGCATTTAGTACCACCGCAGAGCACTATGAGTACCTCGTCATGCCGTACGGGTTGATGAATGCTCCATCACTCTTCCAGGCCTTTGTAGATGAGATTTTCCGGGACCTGCACGGGCAGGGTGTAGTGGTGTATATCGAAGATATTCTGATATACTCCACTACACACGCCGAGCATGTGTCCCTGGTGCGCAGGGTGCTTGGTCGACTGTTGAAGCATGACCTGTACGTCAAGGCTAAGAAATTTCTGTTTTTCCAACAGTCCGTCTCCTTCCTAGGGTACCGCATTTCCACTTCAGGGGTGGAGATGGAGAGTGACCGCATTTCAACCGTGCGTAATTGGCCGACTCCCACCACGGTAAAGGAAGTGCAACGGTTTCTAGGGTTTGCCAACTACTACCGTAGATTTATCCGGGGCTTTGGTCTGGTAGCAGCTTCCATTACCTCACTGCTGAAGGGTGCGTTTGTAGTGGTCAGCTGAGGTGGACAGGGCAGTGGTCAGCTGAGGTGGACAGGGCAGTGGTCAGCTGAGGTGGACAGGGCAGTGGTCAGCTGAGGGGTCTGTTTACCTTGGCTCCCGTGCTGGCTCATCCGGATCCCTCTTTGGCGTTCATGGTTGAGGTGGACGCGTCCGAGGCTGGGATAGGAGCTGTGCTCTCTCAGCGCTCGGATACGCCACCAAAGCTCCGCCTCTGTGCCTTCTTTTCGAAGAAGCTCAGCCCAGCAGAGCGAAACTATGATGGACCAGGTCTGGCTCTCAACCCGAAACCTGCCCCTCCGCCTGCCCTGCCGGACGCTGGGCCCGCGGTTTGTGGGATCATTCAAAGTCCTGAGGAGACTGAACGAGGTATGTTACAGTTTACAGATTCCCCCCGATTATCGTATTAACCTCTCGTTCCATGTGTCTTTCCTCAGGCCGGTGGTGGCTGGTCCACTCCAGGAGTCTGAGGTGCAGAGGAAACAGCCATCCTGAGCCAGGGAAGGAGCCGTTCTGAGCCAGGGAAACAGCCAAAGTCAACTTGTAAAAAAGAATCCCAGGACGGAGGCTTAATCCAAACAGTATGGACGCATGGGTGAATATGCCACACTCAGGCTAGCAATGCATCATTCAAGGATGACAATATAAATTAACCTGTCAGCAAGTGTAAGGCTCAATTTTCTGTCGGTTTTCTGCTGCTTTTTCATTTTTCATGTGCTAAAGAAACCTTTAAAGAAACATGTCCTTTTAATTAAGGGACATTCTTTGAAGTGCAGTGTTTCTTGTGGATGGCTACAGTAGTAGCAGTAGCAGTAGTAGTAGTAGTAGCAGTAGTAGTAGTAGCAGTAGCAGTAGTAACAGCAGTAGTAGCAGTAATAGTAGCAGTAGACGTAGTAGTAGCAGTAATAACAGTAGTAACAGCAGTAGTAACAGTAGTAGTAGCAGCAGTAGTAGTAGTAGCAGTAGCAGTAATAGTAGCAGTAGAAGCAGCAGTAGCAGTAGTAGTAGTAGTTGTAGTAGTAACAGTAGTAGTAGCAGTAGTAACAGTAGTAGTAACAGTAGTAGTAGCAGTAGTAACAGTAGTAGTAGGAGTAGTAGCAGTAGTAGCAGTAGTAATAGTAGCAGTAGTAGTAGCAAAAGTAGTAGTAACAGTAGTAGTAGTAGTAGTAGCAGTAGTAGTGACAGTTGTAGTAGTAGTAGTAACAGTAGTAGTAACAGTAGTAGTAACAGTAGTAGTAGCAGTAGTAGCAAAAGTAATAGCAACAGCAGTAGCAGCAGCAGTAGTAGCAGTAATAGTAACAGTAGTAGCAGTAGTAGTAACAGTAGCAGCAGTAGTAGTAGCAGTAATAGTAACAGTAGTAGTAGCAGTAGCAAAAGTAATAGCAACAGCAGTAGCAGCAGTAGTAGTAGCAGTAGTAGTAGCAGTAGTAACAGTAGTAGTAGCAGTAGTAGCAGTAATACTAATAGTAGCAGTGGTAGTAGTAGCAGTATCAGTAGCAGTAGTAATAGTAGTAGTAGTATCAGTAGTAGTAGTAACAGTAGTAGTAACAGTAGCAGTAGTAGTAGTAACGGTAGTAGTAGCAGTAGTAGCAAAAGTAGTAATAACAGTAGTAGTAGCAGTGGTATTAGCAGTAGTAGTAACAGTAGTAGTAGCAGTAGTAGTAGCGGTAGTAGTAGCAGCACTAGTAGTAGCAAAAGTAGTAGTAACAGTAGTAGTAGTATTAGTAGTACTAACAGTGGTAACAACAGTAGTAGTAGAAAAAGTAGTAGCAAAAGTAGTAGTAACAGTAGTAGTAACAGTAGTAGTAGCAGTAACAAAAGTAGTAGTAACAATAGTAGTAGCAGTAGTAGTGGCAGCAGTAGTATTAGCAAAAGTAGTAGTAACAGTAGCATTAGTAGTAGTAGTAACAGTAGTAGCAAAAGTAGTAGTAACAGTAGTAGTAGCAGTAGTAGCAGTAGTAGTAACAGTAGTAGTAACAGTAGTAGTAGCAGTAGTAGTAGTAGTAGTAACAGTAGTAGTAGCAGTAGTAGCAAAAGTAGTAGTAACAGTAGTAGTAGCAGTAGCAGTAGCAGTAATACTAATAGTAGCAGTGGTAGTAGTAGTAGTAGTAGTAGTAGTAACAGTAGCAGTAGCAGCAGTAGCAGTAGCAGCAGTAGCAGTAGCAGTACTAGTAGCAGTACTAGCAGTAGCAGTAGCAGTAGTAGTAGTAGCAGTAGTAGTATCAGCAGTAGCAGTAGTAGTAGTAGTAACAGTAGTATCAAAAGTAGTAGTAACAGTAGTAGTAACAGTAGTAGTACCAGTACTAGTAGTGGTAGCAAAAGTCGTAGTAACAGTAGTAGTAGTATTAGTAGTACTAACAGTGGTAACAACAGTAGTAGTAACAGTAGTAGTAGTAGTAGTAGTAACAGTAGCAGCAGTAGCAGTACTAGTAGCAGTACTAGTAGTAGCAGTAGTAGTTTCAGCAGCAGTAGTAGTAATAGCAATAGCAGTAGTAGTAGTAGTAGTAGTAGTAACAGCAGTAGTAACAGTAGTAGCAAAAGTAGTAGTAACAGTACTAGTAGTAGTAGCAAAAGTAGTAGTAGTATTAGTAGTACTAACAGTGGTAACAACAGTAGTAGCGGTAGTAGTAGTAGCAAAAGTTGTTGTAACAGTAGAAGTAGTAGCAGTAGTAGTAGTAACAGTAGTAGTAGTAGTAACAGTAGTAGTAGTAGCAAAAGTAGTAGTAGTAGTTGTAGTAGCACTAGTAGTAGCAGCAGTAGCAGTAGTAGTAGCAAAAGTACTAGTAGTAACGGTAGCAGTAGCAGTAGCAGTAGTAGTAGTAGCAGTAGTAGCAGTACTAGTAGTTACAGTAGCAGTAGTAGTAGAAGTAGTACTAGTAGTAACAGTGGCAATAGTAATAGTAGTAGTAGTAGAAGCAGCAAAAGTAGTAGTAACATTAGCAGTAACATAGTAGCAGTAGCACTAGTAGTAGTAGTAATAGTAGTAAAAGTGGTAACAGTAGTAGTAGTAGCAGTAACAAAAGTAGTAGTTACAGTAGTAGTAGCAGTAGTAATAGCAGCAGTAGTAGTAGCAAAAGTAGTAGTAACAGTAGTAGTAGTAGTAGTAGTAGTAGTAGTAGTAGTAGTAGTAGCAAAAGTAGTAGTAACAGTAGTAGTAGTAGCAGTAGTAGTAGCAGCAGTAGTAGTAGCAAAAGTAGTAGTAACAGTAGTAGTAGTAGTAGTAGTAGTAGTAGTAGTAGTAGTAGTAGTAGTAGCAAATGTAGTAGTAACAGTAGTAGTAGTAGCAGTAACAAAAGTAGTAGTTACAGTAGTAGTAGCAGTAGTAATAGCAGCAGTAGTAGTAGCAAAAGTTGTAGTAACAGTAGTAGTTGTAGCAGTAGTAGTAACAGTAGTAATAGCGGTAGTAGTAGTAGCAAAAGTAGGAGTAACAGTGGTAGTAACAGCAGTAGTAGTAGTAATAGTAACAGTAGTAGTAACAGTAGTAGCAGTATTAGTAACAGTAGTAGTAGCAGTAGCAGTAGTAACAGTAGTAGTAGCAGTAGTAGTAACAGTAGGAGTAGCAGTAGTAGTAACAGTGGTAGTAACAGTAGTAGTAGCAAAGGTAGTAGTAACAGTAGTAGTAGTAATAGTAACAGTAGTAGTAGCAGTAGTGGTAACAGTAGTAGTAAAAGTAGTAGGAGCAGTAGTAGTAGCAGTAGTAGTAGCAGTAGTAGTAGCAGTAGTAGTAGCAGTAGTAGTAGTAGCAAAAGTAATTGTAACAGTAGTAGTAACAGTAGTAATAGCAGTAGTAGTAGCAAAAGTAGTAGTAACAGTTGTAGTAGCAGTGGTAGTAACAGTAGTAGTAGCAGTAGTAGTAGTAGCAGCAAAAGTAGTAGTAACAGTAGTATTAGTAGTAGTAGTAACATTAGTAGTAGTAACAGTGGTAGTAACAGTAGTAGTAGCAGTAGTAGTAACAGTAGTAGTAGTAGTAGCAAAAGTAGTAGTAACAGTAGTAGTAGCAGTAGTAGTAACAGTAGTAGTAACGGTAGTAGTAGCAGTAATAGTAGCAGTAGTAGTAGCAAAAGTAGTAGTAACAGTTGTAGTAGCAGTGGTAGTAACAGTAGTAGTAGCAGTAGTAGTAGTAGCAGCAAAAGTAGTAGTAACAGTAGTATTAGTAGTAGTAGTAACATTAGTAGTAGTAACAGTGGTAGTAACAGTAGTAGTAGCAGTAGTAGTAACAGTAGTAGTAGTAGTAGCAAAAGTAGTAGTAACAGTAGTAGTAGCAGTAGTAGTAACAGTAGTAGTAACGGTAGTAGTAGCAGTAATAGTAGCAGTAGTAGTAGCAAAAGTAGTAGTAACAGTTGTAGTAGCAGTGGTAGTAACAGTAGTAGTAGCAGTAGTAGTAGTAGCAGCAAAAGTAGTAGTAACAGTAGTATTAGTAGTAGTAGTAACATTAGTAGTAGTAACAGTGGTAGTAACAGTAGTAGTAGCAGTAGTAGTAACAGTAGTAGTAGTAGCAAAAGTAGTAGTAACAGTAGTAGTAGCAGTAGTAGTAACAGTAGTAGTAACAGTAGTAGTAACAGTAGTAGTCACAGTAGTAGTAGCAGTAGTAGTAGTATCAAAAGTACTAGTAGTAACAGTAGTAGTAGTAGTAGTAGTAGTAGTAGTGGTGGTAATAACAGTAGTAGTAGTCGCAAAATTAGTGGTAACAGTGGTAGTAGTAGCGAGCGTAGTCATAACAGTAGTAGCAACACTAGTAGTAGAAGTAGCAGTAGTACTAGTAGTTGTAGTAGTAACCGTAGTAGTTGTAGTAGCAGTAATAGTAGTAGTAGTTAGTAGTAGCAGTAGTAGTAGCAAAAGTACTAGTAGTAACAGTAGTAGTAGCAGTAGTAGTAGCAGTAGTAGCAGTACTAGTAGTAACAGGAGTAGTAGTAGTAGTAGTAGTAACAGTAGTAGTAGCAGTAGCAGTAGTAGTACTAGTAGTAACAGTGGCAATAGTAGTAGTAGCAGTAGCAGTAGTAGTAGTAGAAGCAGCAAAAGTAGTAGTAACACTAGCAGTAACAGTAGTAGCAGTAGCAGTAGTAGTAATAGTAGTAGTGGTAGCAGTACTCGTAGTAGCAGTAGCAGTAGCAGTAGTAGTAGCAAAAGTAGTAGTAACAATAGTAGTAACAGTAGTGGTTGTAGTAGTAGCAGTAGCAGTAGTAGTAGTAGTATTAGTAGTAGTATCAGTACTAGTAGTAACAGTAGCATTAGTACTAGTAGTAACAGTAGCAGTAGCAGTAGTAGTAGTAGTAAAAGTAGTAGTAGTAACAGTAGTAATAACAGTACTAGTAACAGTAGTAGTAGTAGCAGTAGTAGTAGCAGTAGTAGTAGCAGTAGCAGTAGTAGTAGTAGTAGTAAAAGTAGTAATAGTAACAGTAGTAGTAACAGTAGTAGTAGTAACAGTAGCAGTTGCAGCAGTAGTAGTAGCAGTACTAGTAGCAGTACTAGTAGCAGTAATAGTAGTATCAGTAGTAGTAGTAGTATCAGTAGTAGTAGTAGCAGTAGTAGTAATAGCAGTAGCAGTAGTAGTAACAGTAGCAGCAGTAGTAGTAGTAGTAGCAGTAGCAGTAGCAGCAGTAGTAGTAGTAGTAGCAGTACTAGTAGCAGTAGTAGTCGTATCAGTAGTAGTAGTATCAGTAGTAGTAGTAGTAGCAGTACTAGTAGCAGTAGTAGTAGTATCAGTAGTAGTAGTATCAGTAGAGTAAGTAGTAGTAGTAGTAGCAGTAGTAGTAGCAGTAGTAGTAGTATCAGTAGTAGTAGTATCAGTAGTAGTAGTAGTAGTAGTAGTAGTAGTAGTAGTAGTAGCAGTAGTAGTATCAGCATCAGCAGTAGTAATAGCAGTAGCGGTAGTAGTAACAGTAGGGGCATACTGTATTGTGGTGAGAGGGAGTTGGAATAACAGCCTGTGAGCAGTTGAACTAATACATTGATTTGATTGATCTAACGTAACTGGTGTATACATGGTTGTTATGCATGGTCTGCTGTGTGTGTGTGTGAGTGTGCATGTGTGTGCGAGTCCATTTGTGTGAGTTCAATTTAAGAATGTGTACAAAATATTAGGAACATGACATAGACGGACCAGGTGAATCCAGGTGAAAGCCTGCAGTTCATCTCTGCAGGGTAATACCGTACTTTTGGTACAGAGATCATAATACCATTAGGATTTTTTCCCCGAATGGATGTTCTCCCTAGTATGCATGATTTAGTGTTTTCAATTCAGTTCATTTCACTTGTTAAGTCCCCTTCTCTCTGCCAAAATGAAGAACAATTTGCACTGACATTACAACTGACCTCGTCTTTGTACGTGTGTGGTGGGCTAAAAGGGATGATTGCTCTGGGCTTCTCTGCTAAAGAGAACTGTGTGGAGGATGAAAGACCTAGTGTCTGTAGTTAGAAGTAGAGGACCACACTCGAAGGCTCTACAGCCCCAACCCTAATATCTGTCTGCGCTTTCTACACGATTCCCATAACATCTTATTAGGAAGCTAATTGTGTTGGGAGTTTCTGCAGATGTGAGTGTATGAGACTCCATAAACTGTGGTTACTTAGGTCTTAAGGTAACATCTTGAATTTAAGTGTGCATTTGTGGGCAACAGGGATCATTTGATTTGAACTTAAATGATCCACCAGAGACAATCCTTTCTTCTCATACTGCCATGACGATTGGTGAGTCAATTTTGAAATAAGGATGTCATTCTCGTTGCAAAAAACTTATGATTAGGGATCTGGTATGGAAAACATTCTCCATGCTCTACCACCTGAGCCACAATTAGAAACTTGACCACTATCTGTGAACACGAGGCCAGGTGAAAGTACAAGGAAACAGCTCCAGCTACTGTCGACTTAAACCTTCAGGGGTTGGATGGTTTTGTCATCATTCATGGCCCAAAATGAATGCACTCACAGCCAGCTAGTCCCTGCTGAAAGCCACTGCTATCAGATGTAAGGGTACAAACCACAGAACGCTAGGAGAAGTGAGGGCCATGTGGGTCATGGCAAGGCGGACCACCTATGAGTGCCTCCCTGCCTGCCTCCCCCTGCCTACCTGCCTGCCTCCCCCTGTCTCCCTGCCTGCCTCACCCAGCCTCTCCCTGCCTACCTCCCCCAAGCCTCTCCCTGCCTGCCTCCCTGCCTGCCTCACCCTGCCTGTCTCCCTGCCTGCCTCACCCTGCCTCTCCCTGCCTGTCTCCCCCTGCCTCACCCTGCCTCTCCCTGCCTGCCTCCCCCTGCCTCTCCCTGCCTACCTCCCCCTGCCTCTCCCTGCCTGCCTCCCTGCCTACCTCCCCATGCCTCTCATTGCCTGCCTGCCTGCCTGCCTGCCTGCCTGCCTGCCTGCCTGCCTGCCTGCCTGCCTGCCTGGCGTTGGAGATGCAGCAGAAACAATGGTGTAGGAGCATTGGGGGTGGGGGTGGGGGGAGGGGGGGCGTGGGGGGGGGGGTGTAAATGAGGACAGTCTCACTTGACTCTCAGTGACTCAGTGCAAGAACATGTTATCTTTGCCTAGACGCGGAATAGACTTAAACAAGTAAAGGCTTAAAGCCACATTACAGAGAAGGCACCAGGTCTAGGCAAAGATAACATGTTCTTCCACTGAGAGTCACTGAGGGGTTTCAGCCATGTGCTGTCGGAATGTATGTTGGTCCGTAGTGATATGGGAGGAAGAAGTGGGAGGAAGAAGTGAATCAAACATTTGAGACAATAATTATTGAACAACGGAAAATGGGGAAGACATGTTTAGGGTTTAATTGTTTTTATTTCTTACATGTTTTTGTTGTAAATATTATAACATTATTTATCAAATTGTACAAGGTCTGAATTAATTGTGTAACATTATTATTTTGTAAACCACTA
Organism: Oncorhynchus clarkii lewisi; assembly: GCF_045791955.1. Taxonomy (NCBI): domain Eukaryota; kingdom Metazoa; phylum Chordata; class Actinopteri; order Salmoniformes; family Salmonidae; genus Oncorhynchus; species Oncorhynchus clarkii. Next base: position 17,493,973 of record NC_092151.1, read on the forward strand.
TTAGATTTGGCTTTAAGATAATAGATCCAGATATGAGTGCTATGTGTGGTATCCCAGTACCACATAAAGCTGTGATTGAATATTTGTTGTGATTGAATGTTTCAAATAATCAGAATGTTTCGCAAATGTTTCTTTGATTAACATGCCACTTATTCCATTTGTTATTCTGGGTTGACAACCGTAACGGTTTGTAAATGCAGACCATAAACTCTGACACCCTCACCCTGTCGCTTTCAACAACATAAGAAAAATAGTTTTGTTAAAAACGTTGAAACCCAACGCCAAAGTATTCGACTGGGATGTTTAGGTTAAGTAATCCCCTGGGTTAATAAACTAAACAAAGGTAAACCGTGCAAAATGGCCGCAATGAAAGCCAGGCTAAGTAAACGAAGTAGAGTTTACAAGAATAATTTAAAGGGGGAAAATCCGTGAAAGTTTAATCCGAAACAGGTGAGGGATGTGTTTTTCTACCAATGAAGAGGTTCCAAGAAGAATTCATGGCAAATAAAAGAGTTTAAAAATCACATCATACACTTACATTTAAAATATCTGTGAGACCAATTTTTCTATGGCCAATCAACATGTACCACCTTGAAAAATGTAGCTATTGTTTTCTCCCGCATGTTCATCTTATCTATCTTAGGGAGATTATTCATGGGGTCAATTGAAATGTTGTCTTCTTTTTAGGTGAGTTATTAGATGTGTATTTCTCCCCTTCTCATGTTCAGTGTGGAAAGAACCAACGCTTGCACGTGGACACACTCCAGTGAAAACACGAAGCCCAAAAACAACAAAATGGTTTCTTTTAAACTTCTTCAAACCCAAATCTTCCAATAAAAGCTGAACAAACATACCCTGCCACTTGCAAGCAGAACGGCTGCTGTCCGGTGAGTTTCACAGACAAAGGCCTTGCTTTCAAAAGGGAGGCTTATGGGCCTAATGAAAACTACACCTTAACTGAAATAATAAAATGCACACCACCCAAACACTGGGATGGCTCATCCAGCTCTACCATTGGTTGTTTTCTCTGGGGCTGAGGTTGGTTGATCACTTTCACTCTCTGTAGATCCCTTGCTTTCAAAAAACACCTAAAAGTGAATTGAAAACTAAAGCATTTTCATTAGTAGTCCCAATGTTTTGCAGCCCTGCTATTCTTTGAAGGGATCAACAGTAGGAAATGGATTGAAAGGATATGGAATTCTACTGTATGGCCTGCAATAAACAGCATCTCTCAGGAATCCAGCGTAGGCCTCCAAACTCCAACAATAACCCTGGGAACACACTCAAGGACATGAGAAAAGAGTTTTGGGATCTGCAGCTCAGCGGCCAGGCAGGCCGGGCGAAACACTAAACATCTATCTATCTTTCAGACGCTCCTGGGGAAGACAAAGCGGGCCTAGCGGTGCTATGAAAAGGGTGGCCTGTGAATAGTTACTATTCAATTTGTATTTGGTTCCCTGCTGGTCGTGGAGCCGAGATCAGAGCAGAAAGTGAAAACACATGGGCAGGGTCAGCCGGATCAGAGGACCACCACACACACACAGGCAGAGGGAAGGAACAAGCCAATGGGAACTTGTGTGAAGAAATGAATTGAATAAACAGAGTCTGCAATCGCCTGCACCCTATTATCCTATAATTGACACTGCATGGGAGCATGGAGACGTCGGCTATTAGGGGAGCGGCCCATAGGTTTCCACTGAAAAGTGGCGTTCCACGCCTCACGCCAATCAAAAGGCCGTGGGCGTTATAGTCGGAGATAAGTTTTGAATTCTTTCGAGCCTAATGTGTTTATTTTAAATATCCAAGGGAAATTATTACATCAGCAGCAAGTGATGTCTTAGGATACGGCCCTCCGCTTTGAAGTTTCCAGCAGCGAAATACGTCTTTAATTACATAATAACTTTGAAATTGTATTTGAACAATAAATGGTTCTGGATTAAACAAGGAAGTATGAGAGTAGGTTAAAGAATTGGTCATACCTTAACAAAACAAATGAGAGAGAGAGAGAGAGAGAGAGAGAGAGAGAGAGAGAGAGAGAGAGAGAGAGAGAGAGAGAGAGAGAGAGAGAGAGAGAGAGAGAGAGAGAGAGAGAGAGAGAGAGAGAGAGAGAGAGAGAGAGAGAGAGAGAGAGAGAGAGAGAGAGAGAGAGAGAGAGAGAGAGAGAGAGAGAGAGAGAGAGAGAGAGAGAGAGAGAGAGAGAGAGAGAGAGAGAGAGAGAGAGAGAGAGAGAGAGAGAGAGAGAGAGAGAGAGAGAGAATGCACAGCCCGGCTTGAGCAAATAGCTTTGTATGAATAATTAGACTGCTGCTTTTGGCACAGTTTTTGCCATCGCCTTTCCCTCCCTCTCTCTCTCTCTCTCTCTCTCTCTCTCTCTCTCTCTCTCTCTCTCTGCCTTGATGAACGGCAGCTCACATATTACACCTCATTTTAATTAACACTTTGTGAACTGAACTCCTCCTCTCACCTCCCTCCATCCCTCCATATCTTCATCCATCCACTCCAACCTTCTAACAGAAGTAAGCCAATGAGCTCCTCCGTTCCATATCAGGGGAAACATTTCTCCCAGTCCTAGTTTCTGGTTGGTTGGTTGGTCGAGGTCCTAGCTGTTGGCAGAAATGTCCATAAATGTCCAGAAGGATCCTGCAGCCGATGCCCAGGCATTTTCACTCAAATGTAACAGAGTACAATGAAGAGGCCATTCATCTAGCTAACTCCCTGAAGCGCTGCCAAGCTGTAGTATCATGAGCCACAATACAGGATGCAGCTCTGGTACCGGTGCTGTTGCTGGTACTGGTGCTGTTACGCAATAATAAGGTGCAGCAGCGTATGACTGAAAGACACAGATCTGACATCATTGTTTATAGAGAAAAACACTCCTGCTTTGATTAAGGGCTGAAATCCCGTTAACAGGATTAATATGACAACAGCCAGTGAAAGTGCAGAGCGCCAAATTCAAACAGAAATCTCATAATTAAAATTCCTCAAACATACATGTATCTTATACCATTTTAAAGGTAATCTTGTTGTTAATCCCACCACAGTGTCCGATTTCAAATAGGCTTTACAGCGAAAGCACCACAAACGGTTATGTTAGGTCACCGCCAAGTCACAGAAAAATTCAGCCATTTTTCCAGCCAAAGAGAGGAGTCACAAAAAGCACAAATAGAGATATAATTCATCACTAACCTTTGATGATCTTCATCAGATGATACTCATAGGAATTCATGTTACACAATACATGTATGTTTTGTTCGATAAAGTGCACATTTATATAAAAAATTCTCAGTATACAGTGGCGCGTTATGTTCACTAGTTCCAAAAATATCCGGTGATATTGCAGAGAGCCACATCAGTTTACAGAAATAGTCATTATAAATGTTGATGAAAATACAAGTGTTAGACATGGAAATATAGATAAACTTCTCCTTAATGCAACCGCTGTATCAGATTTCAAAAAAGCTTTACGGAAAAAGCAAACCATGCAATAATCTGAGAACGGCGCTCAGAAAACAAATAGATATATCCGCCATGTTGGAGTCAACAGAAATCAGAAATAACATTATAAATATTCACTTACCTTTGATGATCTTCATCAGAATGCACATTAAATATTTGATTTGTTCGATAATGTCCATCATTTATATCCAAATAGCCACTTTTGTTAGCGCGTTTGGTAAACAAATCCAAATTCACGAAGCGCGTTCACTAGTTGCAGACGAAATGTCAAAAAGTTCCGTTACTGTCCGTAGAAACATGTCAAACAATGTATGGAATCAATCTTTAGGATGTTTTTAACATAAATCTTCAAAAATATTCCAACCGGAGAATTCCTTTGTCTTCAGAAAAGCAAAGGAGCGCGAGCTACCTCTCATGTGAAATGCGCGTGACCAGCTCGTGACTGCTGACAGACCTCTGACTCAATCTTCTTTCATTCTCTCCCCATTCACAGTAGAATCCTCAAACAAGTTTCTAAAGACGGTTGACATCTAGTGGAAGCCTTAGGAAGTGCAACATAACCAATATCCCACTGTGTATTCAATAGGGGCTGAGTTGAAAATCGACCAACCTCAGATTTCCCACTTCCTGTTTGGATTTCTTCTCAGGTTTTTGCCTGCCATATGAGTTCTGTTATACTCACAGACATCATTCAAACAGTTTTAGAAACTTCAGAGTGTTTTCCGTCCAATACTAAAAATAATATGCATATATTAGCAACTGGGACTGAGGAGCAGGCAGTTTATTCTGGGCACCTTTTCATCTGCCCCTGTAGCCATAAGACGTTTTTAACACTCCTGCTTTTATTACAGAGAGAAATAGATCATTGTGTACTGAACTACATGGCTCTGGATCAGAAGTCCAGTGCTGCCTGCTACTACAGTTGTGTCTATAAATTGCGGGACTGAAGAGCCAGTATCAACACACTTTCTGGGGGACGTTTATTGGACTTCTGCTCAATGAGATTTCACAACCCCATATGATAAAACTTACTCAGTCGCTTAGTGACATACAGTATGTGACTGTCATTTTTCATTCTGCCTTCAAAGGCTAGATTGTTTAAAAGCATTTCCATGGCTGTCTGAAAGCATACACCCAAGCACAGTTATTTGGCCTAACCAGCTTTATTACTATAGAAGGATGTCGTTGAACAGTATTTGAAAGATGGTGTCAAAACTTTAACACGTGAAGGCAGTCTTCCTGTATGGAACAGGGCTTTCTCCACCTGCCCCCGTCGCCTGGTAGGGAAACTAAGCCTACCTTACCCCAGTGATTTCGAGGCTATAGCTAATTGAAGTCAGTGCTGTCCCACTTTAGAACAGATCAGATAACAAAGGTATCTGATGTGTTTGGGTTGATGGGCAGCACTGATGTAGGTTAGCTAGCCATCCTCTAAATCTAAGCCTGCTCCCAACTTGCACCCTATCCCCTACATAGTGCACTAATTTTGACCGGGCCCATAGGGAATACGGTGCCATTTGGGACAGCCTAAGTCTCATCTGTGCTTATTTACTCAACAACTGGGCAAATACCCAAAGCCCTTCTGCATTAAGGCTCCGTTTTAAACATTTAGAAATGACGGGACCGCTGTGTTTATGCCTCCATCCTACCTCACATCTGTGGTTAATATGATGTTGTAGACTTAGAGAGGAACAAGGGCCCGATCTCTTGTTATGACAGGAAGATATTTTGAACTTTTGGGAGGATTGATACTGTTTGCTTTCCCGTGCAGGCTGACAGGGCGCTCGGTGCTCCCCTCAAAACGGCTCTGGGGACCCTGTGGGTTTTCACAGTTTTATGGAGAATCTATGACTGAATTGGGTAGAACGAGTCCAATAGGAGAAGACATTGTTTTCATATTCATCTATCATTTACATTATCCACTGGGGATACGTACAATCTCTTTATTTTTTCTCTCAGTCTCTCTCTCTCTCTCCCTCCCCTTCTTCCTTTTCTCTCTGTCACTGAAACATCTTCCCGAATTATTTCTTGCCTGAGGAGTCATCTGGAGTTCACAGGAAGCCTTATATTGGCCCCCGATGCGAGCACATTTGTCACCATTCATAATTCTAATTATGTTAATAATTTTGGCTCTTTTAAGGCATTTAAAATGTTCATGTGGATTGTTTTACCGTCCACGAGTAAGTGAAGTCATTTCAGAATAGTATCAATGCATCTAAAACTGACAGGAGTCTGTTCACTCAACTATTTAAAAATCTTAGGACTTCACCTTATTATAGCATTCATTTTGACTCATTAAATGGATAGAAAAGCAACAATCTATTAGAAAGGATATAATAAATTATAAACACTGAAAATATCGTTTTTTTAACATTTGAAATGAAATAACTATTTTTACTGAAACTGAAATTTTTTCATTTTTATGAGTAGGTGCTGGCTCTCATTTGAGGTCACACACTTTCCATACATCTCATTTAGAATGATTCTGTGGGGAGAAGGGGAGTTTGCCTGGGGAGCAACAGTAAAACAGCCAACGCTTTTGGCAAGAGAATTTCATGGAGGAAAACACAGAGAACCCCACACACACACACAGCCTCAGCCAGGTCACCTGCGATACAAGTCAGTATTTGATGTCCCTCCATATGTGACATTGGGATATGATGTGGAAACCGGCCACTAGGAGCAACAGTGAGCGCTGTTACCTTCAAGTAGGTGGGCTTTTGTTCAGGTGTTGTGGACGGGGACGGCAGCTTGGCGTAAGTATCTGCCTCTGGTGGCAAGTGTTGCATGTTTGAATCGAGCAATAGAAAGTTGGTTTTGAGATTTTAGCTTTAAGTCTATCCCAAACCTTAACCATTCAGAGTTCATGCCTAAACTTAATCTTAAACAATTATAGGTTTAATGTTTGGAACAACTTTGATTTAATGTTTGGAACAACTTTGATTTAATGTTTGGAACAAATTTGATTTAATGTTTGGAACAACTTTGATTTAATGTTTGGAACAAATTTGACTTTTGAGAAACATGGATGAATGTCTAATTCTGACGTGAATCTGTGAGAGCTGGTTGCACAGCCTAGTGCCACACACAGTCAAACATGCCCCCCCCCCCCCACACACACACACACATATTCATACATGCACACACACCTACACACACGCACACAAACACTAGTGCCACACAGGCAGTCCTGGCACACAGTAATGAATACGTCTTTGTCCCATTAAGCCTAATGTGAATGAAGCTTTTATTTGGCCAACACTGGAGAAAACATATTGGTATTATGTATGTATTTCTATGGATCACATATGTAAAGTATTACCCGTTGAGAAATTATAGTAGTGGGTGGGTTGGAAAGAACGGGTTTTCAGTTGGAATTAGTGAAATGTCACAATGAAAAGGTTTTTATATTTTCCCTTCAAAGTTGTCCTAGTTTAATATGTGGCTTTGGTACATACTGTAGTTTAGACCAGGCTTGTTCATAATATTTTTGCTCTGTTTCATCAGGGTTATTGCAATCTGTGGATTGGAACAACGTTTTAACAAAAGGGAAAGTGTGTAATGAAGATATCAAACCATCACTCTCACAATCCTTAGGAGTTGAGCACACATTAGTTTGATCGTTTCAACTGTGTTTCACCCTTCCCAGAATACTACTAGGACTATATGCAGTATAACTATAGTGCCTTTGAAAAGTATTCACACCCCTTGACTTTTTCTGCATTTTGTTGTGTTACAGCCTGAAATGTATGCTTGTCATCGGCAAGTGTCTTGTGGTGTCTACTGGTTCTCTTGTTCCTAGTAGTGTCTTGTGGTGTCTACTGGTTCTCTTGTTCCTAGTAGTGTCTTGTGGTGTCTACTGGTTCTCTTGTTCCTAGTAGTGTCTTGTGGTGTCTACTGGTTCTCTTGTTCCTAGTAGTGTCTTGTGGTGTCTACTGGTTCTCTTGTTCCTAGTAGTGTCTTGTGGTGTCTACTGGTTCTCTTGTTCCTAGTAGTGTCTTGTGGTGTCTACTGGTTCTCTTGTTCCTAGTAGTGTCTTGTGGTGTCTACTGGTTCTCTTGTTCCTAGTAGTGTCTTGTGGTGTCTACTGGTTCTCTTGTTCCTAGTAGTGTCTTGTGGTGTCTACTGGTTCTCTTGTTCCTAGTAGTGTCTTGTGGTGTCTACTGGTTCTCTTGTTCCTAGTAGTGTATTGTGGTGTCTACTGGTTCTCTTGTTCCTAGTAGTGTCTTGTGGTGTCTACTGGTTCTCTTGTTCCTAGTAGTGTCTTGTGGTGTCTACTGGTTCTCTTGTTCCTAGTAGTGTCTTGTGGTGTCTACTGGTTCTCTTGTTCCTAGTAGTGTCTTGTGGTGTCTACTGGTTCTCTTGTTCCTAGTAGTGTCTTGTGGTGTCTACTGGTTCTCTTGTTCCTAGTAGTGTCTTGTGGTGTCTACTGGTTCTCTTGTTCCTAGTAGTGTCTTGTGGTGTCTACTGATTCTCTTGTTCCTAGTAGTGTCTTGTGGTGTCTACTGGTTATCTTGTTCCTAGTAGTGTCTTGTGGTGTCTACTGATTCTCTTGTTCCTAGTAGTGTCTTGTGGTGTCTACTGGTTCTCTTGTTCCTAGTAGTAGTGTCTTGTGGTGTCTACTGCTTCTCTTGTTCCTAGTAGTGTCTTGTGGTGTCTACTGGTTCTCTTGTTCCTAGTAGTGTCTTGTGGTGTCTACTGGTTCTCTTGTTCCTAGTAGTGTCTTGTGGTGTCTACTGGTTCTCTTGTTCCTAGTAGTGTCTTCTGGTGTCTACTGGTTCTCTTGTTCCTAGTAGTGTCTTGTGGTGTCTACTGGTTCTCTTGTTCCTAGTAGTGTCTTGTGGTGGACTAGGAGCTTTCTTAAGATAATAAGACACGGTATACAGCTGTAAGCACAGGCAAAATCTGAGCGCAAAATTTGGTTCAGTCTGCTTTCCAACAGACACTAGGTGACGAAGTCACCCCACAGCAGGACAATAACCTAAAACACAAGGACAAATCTACACTGGAGTTGCTAACCAAGAAGACAGTGAATGTTCCTGAGTGGCCTACTTACAGTTCTGACTTAAATCAGCTTGAAAATCTATGGCAAGGCTTGAAAATGGCTGTCTAGCAATGATCAACAATCAACTTGACAGAGCTTTGTACAATCCAGGTGCGCAAAGCTCTTAGAGACCCAAAAAGACTCATAGATGTAATCGCTGACAAAGGTGCTTCTAAGAAGTATTGACTCAGAGGTGTGATTACTTATATGAATTGGATATTTATGTATTTAATTTTAAATACATTTGTAAGAATGTCTTGTTTTCACTTTGTTATTATGGTGTGTAGATGGATGAGAGAAAACTAAGTATTTATTCCATTTTGAATTCAGGTTGCAACACATCAAAACGTGGAATAAGTTAAGGGGTATGAATACTTTCTGAAGGCACTGTATGTAGTAAGAAACCAGGGAAGGAGTCTACTCAAATACTAGGGTTTCACTTTACATTAAGGTATACTTCTGTATAAAGGGTTTATAAGTAGTTTATATACTATTAACTATACATGTGCATTTTATAAATATTTATTACGTAATAACAGAAAATAGGCTATACCTTATAGTTTTACCATTTTAAATACATTGATTAAAACAACAAAATACAAGGCTAGAAAATTCCCTGGCAGGAAAGCATCTGTATGTGACTAGACCATCGCAGAGGGATGGTGACATACTGCATTGCTCACATCCTCATACTGTTATAGTGATGGAATGACAGACAGACACCCCCCTCTGTGATGGTCTAGTCATATACAGATGCTTTCCTGCCACAGACCATAGAGATACAATCTAATACTGTGTTCTATTCCATTCTGTGTCACAGACACTACTCTGGATCACAGTCACCTCACATGGGAAGAGCCAGCACAGCACAGCTGGGCCACAACATAAATAATGGTGCTGTCTTGTGTGACTGTGTGTGTGTCTGTGTGTGTTTGTTTTCTGTGACTATGGGAGTTACCGTACATGCTGGTGTGGACGGGTGTAAATGTGACGGCAGCAGACAGACAGACTGTGTGGTTCGGTGTGGTTTTTCTGCTGTGTGTGGTCCTCTGTGTGGTTGGATACAGGCAGCAGACCAATGATGCAGCCTATTGTTGTCAACACATGGACACTGACGTAGGAAACAAATTCTATTTTTATTTAAAAGATATCCTGGCATTTTGCACCTATAGTATAGATGGCCAATTAAATATTAACTGATTCAATTATTTATTTATTTTATATTTAAAAATACATATGAGCAACTTTACATGAAAACCTGTTTTTGTTTACAGTAGTATGTGTGGATGAGAGTGTTAATGTGAGATTTATGATACGGTAAACTGTACACCATCCTACTGTTGATCCTTTCTTCAGAGACAGACTTTCTGACACAGTCACTTCAGGGTGTGTGGGATATTCATTAGAACATTTTACGACACACTAAAAATGTATACAAATGCTGCCACCTGTCCATACTGACAGTTGGTCCATCCTCTTGGATCCTGTGTGTGTGTGTGTGTGTGTGCGCGCGCGCATGTGTGTGTGTGTGTGTGTGATCTATGGATTCAAATAAAGTATTTAAAATGTTTGTGTGCTATGTGTGCCATCCTAAAAGCATCCATTCTATCCTTCTTCATGTGATGTTGCTCGGTCCTAAATCAATTGTGGCACTCACACACACACACACACACACACACACACACACACACACACACACACACACACACACACACACACACACACACATGTTCATCATCACAGAGGGGTGTCTGTCTGTCATTCCATCACACACACACACATATTATATTTTGATTTGTTTGACACCTTTTTGGTTACTACATGATTCCATATGTGTTATTTCATAGTTTTGATGCCGTCACTATTATTCTACAATGTAGAATATAGTAAAAAATAAAGAAAAACCCTTGAATGAGTAGGTGTGTCCAAACCTTTGACTTGTACTGAATAAGAATGAATGGTGTGACGTCATCGATGGCTTTGTCCATTTATACATACAATCTATGGTTTCACTGCAGTGTTTCACTGGATAACTTCTGTAGATATGCAACAATGCTGAACCGTCCATAAACAACCGCCTCCTCCTGAACTGACCTCAAACTTTCTTTCTCTTTCTTTCACTCACACCATGTCTAACTGTCTTTTCTCCTTACATTCAGAGTACCATTGATCTACAGTTGAAGTCGAAAGTTTACATTCACTTAGGTTGGAGTCATTAAAACTAATTTTCAACCACTCCACAAATTTCTTGTTAACAAATTATAGTTTTGGCAAGTCTACTTTGTGCATGACACAAGTCATTTTTCCAACAATTGTTTACAAACAGATTATTTCACTTATAATTCACTGTATCTCAATTCCAGTAAGTCAGAAGTTTACATATACTAAGTTGACTGTGCCTTTAAACAGCTTGGAAAATACCAGAAAAGCTTCTGATAGGCTAATTGACATCATTTGAGTCAATTGGAGGTGTACCTGTGGATGTATTTCAAGGCCTACCTTCAAACTCAGTGACTCTTTGCTTGACATCATGGGAAAATCTAAATAAATCAGCCAAGACCTCTGAATTTTTTTTTTAGACCTCCACAAGTTTGGTTCATCCTTTGGGAGCAATTTCCAAACGCCTGAAAGGACCATGTTCATCTGGTACGCAAGTATAAACACCATGGGACCACACAGCCATCAAGCCGCTCAGGAAGGAGACGTGTTCTTTGGTGCGAAAAGTGCAAATCAACCCCAGAACAACAGCAAAGGACCTTGTGAAGATGCTGGAGGAAACAGGTACAAAAGTATCTATATCCACAGTAAAACGAGTCCTATATCGACATAACCTGAAAGGCCTCTCAGCAAGGAAGAAGCCACTGCTCCAAAACCGCCATTAAAAAGCCAGACTACGGTTTGCAACTGCACATGGGGACAAAGATCGTACTTTTTGGAGAAATGTCCTCTGGTCTGATGAAACAAAAATAGAACTGTTTGGCCATAATGACCATCGTCATGTTTGTAGGAAAAAGGGGTAGGCTTGCAAGCCGATGAACACCATCCCAACCATGAAGCACGGGGGTGGCAACATCATGTTGTGGGGTGCTTTGCTACAGGAGGGGCCGGTGCACTTCACCAAAAACATGGCATCATGAGGAGAGAAAATTATTTGGATATATTGAAGCAAATTTGTGGGCAGAACTGAAAAAGCGTGTGCGAGCAAGGAGGCCTACAAACCTGACTCAATAACACCAGCTCTGTCAGAAGGAATGGGCCAAAATTCACCCAACTTATTGTGGGAAGCTTGTGGAAGGCTACCCGAAACGTTTGACCCAAGTTAAACAATGTAAAGGCAACGCTACCAAATACTAATTGAGTGTATGTAAACTTCTGACCCACTGGGAATGTGATGAAAGAAATAAAAGCTGAAATAAATCATTCCCTCTACTATTATTCTGACATTTCAAAATTCTTAAAATAAAGTGGTGATCTTAACTGACCTAAGACAGGATGTTTTTTCTAGGATTAGATGTCAGGAATTGTGAAAAACTGAGTTTAAATGTATTTGGGTAAGGTGTATGTAAACTTCTGACTTACAACTCTAAAAAACAAAATTAAACAGCAAAAGTAGCCTGACTTTCACACTAGCAGTGACTACATACTCTATAAACTACCTTCACACTAGCAGTGACTACATACTCTATAAACTACCTTCACACTAGCAGTGACTACATACTCTATAAACTACCTTCACACTAGCAGTGACTACATACTCTATAAACTACCTTCACACTAGCAGTGACTACATACTCTATAAACTACCTTCACACTAGCAGTGACTATATACTCCACAAACTCAGAGCTCTGAATAGGCCAACATAAACCCTAGGCCTCTGGAAGACTTGCAGATAGAACTAGTAGTGATGATGGAATGCATTGGGTCTTTGTTTCCAGAGACTCCACTGGAAGTTTCCTGTTGGATGTTGGACACTAACCAATGAGCTTTACTCCTTCCTCTCTCTCTCTCTCTCTCTCTCTCTCTCTCTCTCTCTCTCTCTCTCTCTCGCTCTCTCTCGCTCTCTCTCTCTCGCTCTCTCTCAATGTGCTATGTAATGCTTCCAAACTCAAAGCATGCTCAGAAAGACTGTCTGTCCCAGGCTGCTTACATTTCATTACTTTTGATTCGTTTTTATAGTATCAACTTGTGTGGTGAACATGAGAATGCAGTTCTCAGTGCAGTGCACCCCTCCCTTCCTCCTTCCTCTTCCCTCCCTCCTCACCCTTACCTCCCTCCTTCCTCGTTCCTCTTCCCTCCCTCCTCACCCTTCCCTCCCTCCTCACCCCTCCCTTCCTCCTTCCTCTTCCCTCCCTCCTTCCTCCTCCTTCCTGACCTCTCCCTCCTTCCTCCTCCCTCCTGACCTCTCCCTCCTTCCTCCTCCCTCCTGACCTCTCCCTCCTTCCTAGACTATGACTCTTTTCAATTCAGCTCTATAGAATTCCGGTTCTGGTGTAAGGAAACGTAAAACAATGTCAGAAATACATAGAATCTACACTGAGTTTACAAAACATGCTCTTTCCATGACATATTGATGTCACTTGTTAAATCCACCTCAATCAGTGTAGATGAAGAGGAGGAGACAGGCTGAAGAAGGAATTTTAAACCTTGAGACAATTGAGACATGTATTGTGTATGCGTGCCATTCAGCGAGTGAAAGGGAAAGACAAAAATTTTATGTGACTAGGGGGCCTCCCGAGTAACACAGGGGTCTAAGGCACTACTTAGCAGTACTAGCTGTGCCACTAGAGATCCTGGTTCGAGTCCAGGCTCTATCGCAGACGGACTTGACCAGGAGACCCATGGGGCGGCGCACAAATGGCCCACTGTCGTCCGGGTTAGGGGAAGGTTTGGCCGGCAGGGATGTTCTTGTCTCATCGTACGCTAGTGACTCCTGTGGTGGGCTGGGCGCACTGCATGCTGACGCGATTGCCAGGTGCACAATGTTTGCTCTGACACATTAGTGTGGCTGGATTCCGGGTTAAGTGGGCATTGTGTCAAGAAGCAGTGCGGCTTGGTTGGGTTGTGTTGCAGAGGACGCACGGCTCTCGACCTTCGCCTCTCCCGAGTCAGTACGGGAGTTGCAGCAATGAGACAAGACTGTAACTACCACGAAATTGGGGAGAAAAAGGGGTAAAAAAATATGTATATGAATTAAAAAGATAATAATAATGTAATTGAATGTGACTACTGTAGGCACACCAGTTTGAGTCAAGAACTGCAACACTGCTAGGTTTTTCACGCTAAACAGTTTCCCGTGTGGGGGTGCAACTCAATATTAGGAAGTTGTTCCTTTTGTTTGGTATACTCAGTGTACAACCAAATAAAATATGTTTTGAGCATCCGCCTTGGGAACATATGGGGGTGGGTTCCAATCCTGGATATAAAACCAACTTCCTTTCAAGGACTTTCCTAAGGTATTATCTGTGTTGATATCATTCCAGCTGAGACTGAGATCTCTCTCTCCCTCCTCACTCACATGCTGTACCATATGTAATGGGAAAAACCACAACTTAGGACCCCTATCAGTGGGGTATAATTTTTCTAAATTGTTCTTAAACCCACATAATGTCGAACGCTTGTATAAATTAAACCAGAACCAGATTTTCTGGGCTTTTGGAGCTGTTCCCCCCCAAAGCCCCTAATGATCATATATGTGGAAGCGAGAGAGAGACGTAGAGAGCGGAAGAGTGGGGAAGCCCTTATCCTGGATCCCACCCACCTCCACCATGGAATATACTGGCAGGAGTTATTTGCTCTGACTCTATAGGAGGCCTCTATCCATGAAGACCTCACATTAAGACAGGGGTCCTGTTTGGGGTCCCACCCTGTTTGGTGTTCTCTCTCTCTCTTTCTCTCTCTCTCTCTCTCTCTCTCTCTCTCTCTTTTGCTCTCTCTTTTGCTCTCTCTCTCCTAATGAGAGGGTTATGGTGTGGCGGGGTTAGAGACATGGCTGCTCTGAGCCAACGCGGCCCTCTGCACCCGGACTAAAGGAGGGATGGTGGTCTGGTTTCCCCCCTTCACCAGATCCAGAGAGGGACAGGGCTCATAGGCTGTTAGAACAGGGTCTCTTACCAGGCTTTAGATGGGAGGATAATCCTGCTCTGACAAGTGCCAGTGGGCAGGGCTCTGATCATCATTGGTCACTGGTCAGTCAAATCCCTACTTAATCACAACACAGGGCTTGCACGGTCAATGCACTTGCCACAAGCACTGCCATGGTCTATTGGACTGGTGGACTGTGTGTGTGTGTGTGTGTGTGTGTGTGTGTGTGTGTGTGTGTGTGTGTGTGTGTGTGTGTGTGTGTGTGTGTGTGTGTGTGTGTGTGTGTGTGTGTGTGTGTGTGTGTGTGTGTTTGTGCTTGTGTTGGGACAAAGGAATGCTTGAGGACAACAGGTTGCCTTTTAATAGTTGACTTTAGGTTGACAACAGGCCAAAACACCAGAGAGTTCAAAACACCAGAGAGTTCAAAACACCAGAGAGTTCAAAACACCAGAGAGGCCAATACACCAGAGAGGCCAAAACACCAGAGAGGCCATTACACCAGAGAGGCCATTACACCAGAGAGGCCAAAACACCAGAGAGGCCAAAACACCAGAGAGGCCAAAACACCAGAGAGTTCAAAACACCAGAGAGTTCAAAACACCAGAGAGGCCAATACACCAGAGAGGCCAAAACACCAGAGAGGCCAAAACACCAGAGAGGCCAAAACACCAGAGAGTTCAAAACACCAGAGAGGCCAAAACACCAGAGAGGCCAAAACACCAGAGAGGCCATTACACCAGAGAGGCCAAAACACCAGAGAGTTCAAAACACCAGAGAGGCCAAAACACCAGAGAGGCCAAAACACCAGAGAGGCCAAAACACCAGAGAGGCCAAAACACCAGAGAGGCCATTACACCAGAGAGGCCAAAACACCAGAGAGTTCAAAACACCAGAGAGTTCAAAACACCAGAGAGGCCAATACACCAGAGAGTTCAAAACACCAGAGAGGCCAATACACCAGAGAAGCCAAAACACCAGAGAGGCCAAAACACCAGAGAGGCCAAAACACCAGAGAGTTCAAAACACCAGAGAGGCCAATACACCAGAGAGGCCAAAACACCAGAGAGGCCATTACACCAGAGAGGCCATTACACCAGAGAGGCCAAAACACCAGAGAGGCCAAAACACCAGAGAGGCCAAAACACCAGAGAGTTCAAAACACCAGAGAGTTCAAAACACCAGAGAGTTCAAAACACCAGAGAGGCCAATACACCAGAGAGGCCAAAACACCAGAGAGGCCAAAACACCAGAGAGGCCAAAACACCAGAGAGTTCAAAACACCAGAGAGGCCAAAACACCAGAGAGGCCAAAACACCAGAGAGGCCATTACACCAGAGAGGCCAAAACACCAGAGAGTTCAAAACACCAGAGAGGCCAAAACACCAGAGAGGCCAAAACACCAGAGAGGCCAAAACACCAGAGAGGCCATTACACCAGAGAGGCCAAAACACCAGAGAGTTCAAAACACCAGAGAGTTCAAAACACCAGAGAGGCCAATACACCAGAGAGTTCAAAACACCAGAGAGGCCAATACACCAGAGAAGCCAAAACACCAGAGAGGCCAAAACACCAGAGAGGCCAAAACACCAGAGAGGCCAAAACACCAGAGAGGCCAAAACACCAGAGAGGCCAAAACACCAGAGAGGCCATTACACCAGAGAGGCCAAAACACCAGAGTGTTCAAAACACCAGAGAGGCCAAAACACCAGAGAGGCCAAAACACCAGAGAGGCCAAAACACCAGAGAGGCCATTACACCAGAGAGGCCAAAACACCAGAGAGTTCAAAACACCAGAGAGTTCAAAACACCAGAGAGGCCAAAACACCAGAGAGGCCAATACACCAGAGAGGCCAAAACACCAGAGAGGCCAATACACCAGAGAGGCCAAAACACCAGAGAGGCCAATACACCAGAGAGGCCAAAACACCAGAGAGGCCAATACACCAGAGAGGCCATTACACCAGAGAGGCCAAAACACCAGAGGCCAAAACACCAGAGAGGCCAAAACACCAGAGAGGCCATTACACCAGAGAGGCCATTACACCAGAGAGGCCAAAACACCAGAGAGGCCAATACACCAGAGAGGCCAAAACACCAGAGAGGCCAATACACCAGAGAGGCCAAAACACCAGAGAGGCCAATACACCAGAGAGGCCAAAACACCAGAGAGGCCATTACACCAGAGAGGCCAAAACACCAGAGAGGCCAAAACACCAGAGAGGCCAAAACACCAGAGAGGCCAAAACACCAGAGAGGCCAAAACACCAGAGAGGCCAATACACCAGAGAGGCCAATACACCAGAGAGGCCAAAACACCAGAGAGGCCAAAACACCAGAGAGGCCAAAACACCAGAGAGACCAATACACCAGAGAGGCCAAAACACCAGAGAGGCCAATACACCAGAGAGGCCAAAACACCAGAGAGGCCATTACACCAGAGAGGCCAAAACACCAGAGAGGCCAAAACACCAGAGAGGCCAAAACACCAGAGAGTTCAAAACACCAGAGAGGCCAAAACACCAAGAGAGTTCAAAACACCAGAGAGGCCAAAACACCAGAGAGGCCAATACACCAGAGAGGCCAAAACACCAGAGAGGCCAAAACACCAGAGAGGCTATTACACCAGAGAGGCCATTACACCAGAGAGGCCATTACACCAGAGAGGCCATTACACCAGAGAGGCCATTACACCAGAGAGGCCATTACACCAGAGAGGCCAAAACACCAGAGAGGCCATTACACCAGAGAGGCCATTACACCAGAGAGGCCATTACACCAGAGAGGCCAAAACACCAGAGAGGCCAATACACCAGAGAGTTCAATACAATGTGTGTGGTAGGAGATTTTCAGTTCTTCAGATAGACAAGAATAACTGACAAGTATGATTTAATAGGCTACACATCTCAATTTAATAAGGATAATCTAATATTTCTATACTAGAACGATAATGGGAAATATGAGAGAGAAATCTGTCCAGCTGACACCATCACACTAAGAAATGTAAGTCTCTCCTGCCCCGCCAACTCCTCACCCTGGAAAAGGCTATTTTCTTCTCCACCACATTTCCCACAAGAGTTTCAGTGAAACAGAGAGCAGCAGACGAGCTCCCATCCTGTGTGTTCCATATCATTCCTTTTTAGGCTACAGATGTTAGCCTGTACCAACAACAATGCCTGTGCACCATACGTTGCTCCGATGGCGTAGGGAGGGCGGGAAGTCTGTTGTTTTCCGCATGGTATGGATGATTGGAACTGGGAGGATCCACCGCAGGAAATTCGCATACAAGTTAAAAACACATTTTTCTGGCAGAGTAAATCTTGAGCTCGCTAATTACGCTGTGGCGGTTGGCGAAGGGAATCGACGGGTAAGGGTAGAGCAGGCAAGCTTGCTCCTGGTAGGAGAATAGGCCTAAATGTTCACGTTACGTTGCTCCTCCCATGCTTTAGTTTTGGTGCGTCCTTGACCTGTCCCAAAGAGAGAAATTGTAAGCCAGGACAAAACAAATGTAGTCAGTGTCACCAGTCACTAAGTAAAAGTCCATCCATAATTTATTGATGATCCATTTTACAGTATGAATCCCACAGGTTCTCTAGAGGAAACACAAGCTCAAAGTGGTCGCCAAGGTGAATAGGAACCTGTTGTATAGGCTACCCTGTCAACTACTGAAGAATACTACAGTTTAATTGGCCTGTGGTTATTAAACAATTGTACTTGCATTTCTGGCGTGATTATAGGGTCTACAGTACTTACAAATCCTATCATTAGGCAGGGTTTTATCTCTCTTACTGAGTTTCTGTGATAGCTTTCTGTCATGAGCACATACCCCTAATATGAGATAGCATTTGTGAAACCAGTTTCCTTCAGAGGGGAAGTGGGCTGCTGGGTGCGGTGCAGTCCTCAGATCCTTTGCAGTGGCTGAAGTGGATCTATTGAAAGTTATAGTGCCTAACTCAGGAGCCTTATTAGATGGGCTGTTTTCATGCTGTGTTGTGCACTAGAGCATCTCTTTGTGAGCCAGCTGCAGAGTATAAAATCAAGACTGAGAAACTAGAGAGACCAAGAGTCCTTCAAGACTTTTCTAAGTGTGCCTGTGTGTGTGTCCCACTCCACTCCAGCCGTACTGCTCCTCTCCACCCTCTTCATATCAACAGGGCTACACAACACACCCTGTTTGCAGAAGAGAATGCGTTCATTTCCTATTGTAATGCGAAACATGCTTGAGCGCCCCTCCACCACACCACTCCACCCTGCCCAAATCCATTCCTTCCATCCACACCCCTTGTCAAGGCAGCTAGACAATTAACACCATATTAGATCTTTTCAAGTACTTGTCATTTCATAAGTGAGGGCTTTTTTTCTGCATTTCTTTTTTTTACTAAATGAAATGGGAGAAACCCACAGACCCTCGAGAGCCACTTGGTAAAGATGGGAAACAGATATTAACCCCGCGAGTGACGGTTCACCACCACTGTGGGGACCACACACACTGACACCTGCGCTTTCTAAAGACATACACACACACACACACACACACACATACTC
Source organism: Oncorhynchus clarkii lewisi (assembly GCF_045791955.1). Classification (NCBI taxonomy): domain Eukaryota; kingdom Metazoa; phylum Chordata; class Actinopteri; order Salmoniformes; family Salmonidae; genus Oncorhynchus; species Oncorhynchus clarkii. Next base: position 17,513,097 of record NC_092151.1, read on the forward strand.
ACTCCTGGAGCCTCATGCACTTCACACATACATACACACACGCAAGCACACACACACACACACACACACACACACACACACACACACACACAGGAAACAATGGCAAGTACTTTCATACCTTGGGAAATTAAAGAACAAAAACATGAATCAATATAGAAAATACATATTGTAGGTTTGTATAGGCTTTATTCAGACATTATGCTTCAGTTTTCATTCAGACACCCTCCACATCTAGAGAAGCCAGCTGAGGCCTGGTCCGAGAGGACAGAAGAGCTAAGATTGTCTAATTAGCCACTGGTTACCTGGTAACCAGTATGGGTTATATATGGGTTATAGACACATTCTGGAAAATACACTGAGTGTTCAAATCATTAGGAACACATTCCTAATATTGGGTTGCACAGTGTCACACTTTCGACACCTTGTAGAGTCCATGCCCCGATGAGTTGAGGCTGTTCTGAGGGCAAAAAGGGGTATAACTTGCACCCCCATTTGCCTCAATTATTCGGGACATTGATTCTACACAGTGTCGAAAGCTGGCCCATGGTGGCTACCCGGTGGTGGCTACAAGCTGGCTACGCGGTGTCGGATGCTGGCCCAATGCTTTCCACAGTTGTGTCCAGTTGGCTGGATGTCCTTTGGGTGGTGGACCATTATTGATACACACTGGAAACTGTTGAGCGTGACACACTCAAACCGGTGCGCCTGGCACCTACTACCATACCCCATTCAAAGGCACTTAAATATTTGGTCTTGCTCAGTCACCCTCTGAATGGCACACACACATACATGTCACAATTGTCTCAAGGCTTAAAAATCATTCTTTAACCAGTCTCCCCCCTTTCATCTACACCAGGGTCTCCCAAACTCAGTCCCTGGGACCCCAAGGGGTGCAGGTTTTGGCTTTTACCCTAACACTACACAGCTGATTCAAATAATCAACGGATCATCAAGCTTTGATCATTTGAATCAGCTGTGTAATGTTTGGACAAAAAACAAAATGTGCACCCCTTGGGACTGAGTTTGGGAAACGCTGATCTACACTGATTGAACTGGATTTAAAAAGTGACATTAATAAGGGATCATGGTTTTGACCTGGATTCACCTGGTCCGTCTATGTCATGGAAAGAGCAGGTGTTCCTAATGTTTTGTACACTCAGTGTAGATAGAAAGGAGAATGGGTAAGTACCCACTAAAAGCTAGCATGTGTACAGTATGTTTAAGAAATCCACATTCACCCTGTCCCGGGATACAGTACAGAACTCCTGGAAACAAGATGCGGTCCAGCGAAATTCCGACAGCTTTTCTTTTCGGTATTCAAGTCGTGAAAACATTACCGACAAGACGTGAAAACATTACCGCATCGGATGCTTTCAGGAAGTAGGACAGAAGGAGAAAAAAACAAGTGAAAGAGGAAACCATCTGGGTTGTATATGGTCAGGGAACACTGCTATTCCTTGATCTATGTTTGATCACAGCAAGGCAAAACTTTTCTGTTCTTTGTTCATTTTATGAATTGTCAACAATAGGCTTGTTTAGGGTGACCTCTCCTTTTATGGACTGACACCCTCTTTCACTGTTTAGCATGACCTCTTATCCCCCATTTTCAAGACATTTATTTTCCTGGTTTCAATCTACAGTAGAAGGGTACGATGCCAAAAGTTTCCAAATACAACTTTACTCCCTGTTCTGCTGCCAGGACAACAACCTCTCCCTCAACATCAGCAACACAAAGGAAAAGGAGGGCCGAGCCAGCCCCCACTCACATCGACGAGGCTGTAGTGGAGCGGGTCGAGAGCTTCAAGTTCCTCTGTGTCCACATCACTAAGAACATCACTAAGAACATCAGTAAGAACTATCATGGTCCAAACACACCAACACAGTCGTGAAGAAGTCTCTTCCCAGGGCCTCCCGGGTGGCGCAGTGGTTAAGGGCGCTGTACTGCAGCACCAGCTGTGCCACCAGAGACTCTGTGGCGGGCCGGGCGCAGTGCGCGCTAACCAAGGTTGCCAGGTGCACGGTGTTTCCTCCAACACATTGGTGCGGCTGGCTTCCGGGTTGGATGGCGCTGTGTTAAGAAGCAGTGCGGCTTGGTTGGGTTGTGTATCGGAGGACGCATGACTTTCAACCTTCGTCTCTCCCGAGCCCGTACGGGAGTTGTAGCGATGAGACAAGATAGTAGCTACTAAAACAATTGGATACCACCAAATTGGGGAGAAAAAGGGGTCAAATTTAAAAATAAAAAAATAAGTATCTTCCCTCAAGATTTGGCATGGGCCCTCATGGGCATCCAACTGTAAGGCGCTAGGGTAATGCGTATGGCCATCACTTGGGCTGTCCTCTCTGCCATCCAGGGACCTCTATACCCGCGATGACAGAAGAAATCCCTAAAAATTGGCAAAGACTTCAGTCACCTAAGTCATAGACTGTTCTCTCTGCCACCACACAGCAAGCGGAGACCAAAAGACTCCTGAACAGCTTCTACTCCCAAGCCATAAGACTGCAGAACACTTCATCAAATGGCTACCCAGACTATTTGCATTGACTCTCTTGCACCGGCTCTATGCACACTCATTGGAAGCACACACTCACACATTCTACAATGACACTCAAACACACACACACTACATAGGTTCACAAACACAAAACACACACGCATGCATATTGACGCCACACACAAACTCACACTCTTCACATAGGCTGCCGTTGCTCTGTTTATTATCTATCCTGATTGCCTTTCCACTTTTTTACCTACCTAAATGTACATATTATCTCAATTACCTCGTACCCCGGCACATTGACTCGGTACCGGTACACCTTGTATAAAGCCTCGATATTGCTATTTTATTGTGTTACTATTTCCTTTTAATTTTGTATGAATTGTTCTTACTTTTTAACTCTGTATTTTTGGGAATGAGCTCGTAAGTAAGCATTTCACCCTAAGGTCTACTGCTGTTGTATTCTGCACAAAAATTGATTTGATATAAATTATGGTGTCCAACATGCTAAAAGCAGGCAGCCGCCACACACACACACACACACACACACACACACACACACACACACACACACACACACACACACAGGGGCAAGGGGCCTTTTGTGTTGTGTACGCTGAAAGTCAAACACGTCATTTTTAGTGACAACCCCTTAAATGTGTTTATTGTATGTGTCAACTTGTACATCAGAATTTTATCACAAAATGATCTCAATGGTGTGCTCTTTAGTTTTACTTTCACCATGTAAAAAATCTACATGTCTGCCTACTGGATTCAAAACAACTTTTTTTTATTTAATTTGATTAAGAATTGATTGAACTGTTATTTTTCAAACAAGTGCTATTGTTTCTTGTAATACCATGAAGGGGAAAGGCTCTGTAAAATTGGTTTATGTTTGGGTCTGGGTTCTGACAGGGCTGTTCGGTGTGGGGTTTTCAGACCTCCAGCACACACATCAAGAGAAAAAGAACAGCGGACTTTAGTGGTAAACACTCTGCAGGCCTGCCCAATTTTCAAGGCGATTTGCAAACTTGAGAAACGGTGTGAATGATTGTAGTCCTCTTCACTCTGCTGATAATAATTATTTTCCACTGGGGGTGAAAGTGATACAAATGGTGGAAAAAACATAATTACAAACCACACATTCTACCTACTTTACCCCAGAGCACACATTCTACCTACTTTACCCCAGAGCACACATTCTACCTACTTTACCCCAGAGCACACATTCTACCTACTTTACCCCAGAGCACACATTCTACCTACTTTACCCCAGAGCACACATTCTACCTACTTTACCCCAGAGCACACATTCTACCTACTTTACCCCAGACCACACATTCTACCTACTTTACCCCAGACCACACATTCTACCTACTTTACCTCAGACCACACATTCTACCTACTTTACCCCAAACCACACCCCCAAACCACACATTCTATCTACTTTACCCCAAACCACACATTCTACCTACTTTACCCCAGAGCACACATTCTACCTACTTTACCCCAGAGCACACATTCTACCTACTTTACCCCAGAGCACACATTCTACCTACTTTACCCCAAACCACACATTCTACCTACTTTACCCCAAACCACACATTCTACCTACTTTACCCCAAACCACACATTCTACCTACTTTACTTTACTCCATATTACACATTAATCAAATTGGGATTGCATTTGAAAATAAAAGCAACACAGAGGTCATGTTGATCCCTCCTCGCGCGCCTCTAAAACACCCACGCACGCGCTCACACATACAAACACACACATACCTGCTAAACATGCAGTTAACCCACTGTTCCTAGGCCGTCATTGAAAATAAGAATTTAACTGACTTGGCTGCAGGGTTCTCATCATGATAGAGCGTGTCTATGTTTCCATAATGAAATTGACCTCAGAGGGGAAGCCCACCTGGAGACGTGTCAGCTTGTCCTCGTGTGCATCACAGATTACACCATAGAACATATGGGGCTTTTATCAAAAGTAGTGCTCTACTCGGGAATAGGGTTTAGCTCTGTGTTTGGGATGCAGTCCTCTTCTCACTACAAACAGAGCCACCCCTTTTTTAATTTTACCTTTATTTAACTAGACAAGTCAGTTAAGAACAAATTCTTATTTTCAATGACGGCCTAGGAACAGTGGGTTAACTGCATGTTCAGGAGCAGAATGACAGATTTGTACCTTGTCAGCTCAGGGATTTGAACTTGCAACCTTCCAGTTACTAGTACACCACTCTAACCACTAGGCTACCCTGCCACCCTAGACTCCAGTCCAGACTGTAACACACACACACAAACACAAACACACAAACACACAGAGCGAGACCTAGCTGTAGAGGTCTGGCTGATGAGGGGTGACTGAGATCAGACAAACCCAACAACAAACCTTCCTACATTTAATACATGACCTGATCGGCACCATAGATTATCATTACACTGTGCATTACCTTTAAACACAGAGCTAAAGTTCATAAAGTCAAGATGTCTCGAGTGAAGCGTTTTTACTGCGGTCTGCAGATAATGTATTCTCCCTCTCTTTCTCTTTCTCTCTTCCTGTCTCTCTCTTGATCACTCTCTTTCCTCAGTTAATGGTGCATGTGAAGTGATGTGTAGACATGGGTTAGTGTTAGTATGCTTCTCAGGTAAACTATAAATAACATTTTCATTCCACTGACCACTGATGATGTTAATAATGGAGATACTGATCAAAGGTCCATCCCCACTGTTTGCGTTTTCCTTTGTTTGTTGATGTTTGTCTGTATGTCACCTTTTGATTATCACTGCAGGTGTCACTGGAACCTGCATGGAAAGTCCGTAATGTTTAACCTAAACATCAGTTTTACTGTAGGTAAATTAGGGGCCGATTCAAATCAGATCTGCAATGCTGAACTGCTTTAGAGCTGTCAAATCCACAAGTGGCTCATGGCATTGTACCTAAAGCGGACATTTCCATTGGCTGCATGGAGCCACATGAAGAGAAATCCCAGTCATTGTTGTTTACAAGTTTGAAAACTGGATGTAATCTACACCTCAAATCTACTACACCTCTCATTATGTTATTTCATGATTTCAATTAGAGCGTCTTTATTTCTATATAGCCCACACGTTCTCCTTCTGGATTTGCAACACGAGTGGGACGGGTGTGGCTTGGTTAAAATGATCACAAGAGCAGCTGCTCACCAATTTGACAGCTCCAAACCCGTTCCACTTCCGAAACATCAGCTATGCGGGTGTCGCCTGTTGCCGGTTAACGCTTGATCTGATTGAATAAGGCCCTAATTCTGCGAGTAATAAGTCTTCATTCATTTGAATTTGTTTATGCGAGCATGACGATGATAACATACTATAGTGTACAGTAGGTCTGTGTGTGTTCAGTCTTGGGATTGCGTGTATATGTTCTAAGTGAGTGTGTCAAGTGTAAATGAGATTGAATGTGTGTGAGTGTAAGTGTGTGTGTGTGTGTGTGTGTGTGTGTGTGTGTGTGTGTGTGTGTGTGTGTGTGTGTGCTCACTAAGAGGTGGGTTTGCATGCTTAGGGTATTCTGTATGAGTATGTCTGTGCAGTATGTGTAAGAGATAATACCTCTCTCTCTATCTCTTCATCTCTCTCTCTCTACCCCTCTCTCTCTCCCCATCTCTCTCTCTCTCTCTCCATCTCTCTCTCTCTCTCTATATATATATATATATATATATATATATAAATTACAGACCTCTACATGCTTTGTAAGTAGGAAAACCTGCAAAATCGGCAGTGTATCAAATACTTGTTCTCCCCACTGTATATATATATATATATATATATCCATCTCTCTCTCCATCTCTCTCTCTCCCTCAATCTCTCTCTCTCTCTCCATCTCACTCTCTCCATCCATCTCGCTCTCTACATCTCTCATTCAATTCAAATAAATATTTACAAGTGAAATAGATAATAAACAAAAGTCAAATAAAAAATGAACAGTAAACATTACACTCACAAGTTTCAAAGGAATAGACACATTTCAAATGTCTTATTGTGGCTATTTACAGTGTTATAATGATGTGCAAATAGTTAAAGTACAAAAGGGAAAATAAAATCTCTCTCAATTTCAATTTCAATTTAAGGGGCTTTTGTCACACCCTGGCCATAGAGAGGCTTTTATTCTCTATTTTGGTTAGGCCAGGTTGTGACTAGGGTGGGCATTCTATGTAACTTTTTCTATGTTTTTATATTTCTTTGTTTTTGGCCGGGTATGGTTCTCAATCAGGGACAGCTGTCTATCGTTGTCTCTGATTGGGAATCATACTTAGGTAGCTCTTGCCCACATGGGTTTTGTGGGTAGTTGCTTTCTGTTTTTGTGTCTGCACCAGACAGAACTGTTTCGGTCATTCTCCTTGTTGTTTTGTTAATCAGTATTCAGTTCCATTAATAAAAGGATGAGCACGTACCTTGGTCCTCTCCTTGTTCCACCAACAGCCGTGACAGCTTTATTGGCATGGAAACATATATTTACATTGCCAAAGCTAGTGAAGTAGATAATAAACAAAAGTGAAACTAACAATAAGAAATTAACAGTCAACATTACATTCACAAAAGTTCCAAAATAAAAATCTCTCTCTCTCTCATTTTCAATTTTTAAAGGGATTTATTGGCATGGGGAACATATATAGACATAATATTATTTGAAATGTCTTTATTTTTCAACTTTTGTGAGTGTAATGTTTACTGTTAATGTTTTATTGTTTATGTTTACTCATTGATCTCTCTGTCTTATTTCCACACCCTCATCTCTCTGTCTCTCTCTCTTCCTCCACTATCACTCTACTTTGACAGTTTCTCTCTTTCCCTCTCTCGCTCCCCTCCTTCCCTCGCCGGGGCTACTCATGCGTAAGGTAGTGTGGTGAAAATGCTATGTTCTCAATGCAGTCTCTGCACGCGATAGCACTCGGATTGTGTGAGAAGGCCAGCAAACATGATGCAGCCCCATGTGGTCATGGTTTGAGGAGAGGAGGAGAAGGAGGAGGAGGTGGAGATTAAGGAGGAGAGGAGAGGAGCAGGTGGAGTGGAGTGGAGGAGGAGGAGGAGAGGAAAAGAGAGGAGAGGCATGTAGAGCAGCGTGTGGACAAAGGAGGAGAGGAAAAGCGGTAGCGTAGCTTTTCGGGCAGAGGAGGAGGGGAGAGGAGAGGCGTCTAGTGTGTCGGATGGAGGAGAAGAGAAAATCCCGACAGCCCGTGCCGCCACCCTGGTGTCTCAGGTAGGCTGAAACCATGGCAAAATTTCACCCCAAAATAGTTTCTTTGCCGTCGTGGTCGGGGTCAATTAGCCAGGGTCAAGGTGTTGCGGCTGCCACTCACGCGATGAGGTAGGAGGGAGAGACACGAGAGAAAAGGGATGGATGGATGGATTGGAGGAAAGGAGGGAGGGAGGGAGGGAGGGAGGGAGGGAGGGAGGGAGGGAGGGAGGAAAGAAGGAAGGGAGGGAGGAAAGGAGGGAGGGAGGGAGGAAAAGGAGGGAGGTAGGAGATAGAATGACGAAATGCAACGAGAAAACAAACAAAGCAACGTGACTACCAGAAATCTCAGTAGATTTAATGGTATTCTGACTGCATCTCGGAATGAATGGAAAACGCACCTCGTAATTCCCACCTTTACCTGGGAGTCATTTCTCTGGGACACAGTCAGTGGGTAAAATAACTCAATGATTACTGTGAAGCAGAGAGGAGGATGCAGAGAGGGCGTTAGGGGGATGAGGAGAAGGGGTCAAATCAAGCCCTTCACTCATTCATTCTCATTCCCCCAAAAAATGTGATATTTTTTTCCTCTCTGCAGGTTTAATCATGAAATGCCAGAAAGACCAGCCTGCTTTGTTCTGTTCTCTGTGGCCCAGCTTCATTCCCCTTGGTGGGTCACACACACACACACACACACACACATACACACACACACACACACGCGCGCCCACACGCCCACACACGCACCACTACCGCCACCACCACGCCTCTGGTGATGCACTAGTTTTAGTGTTTCAGAGGGATTGGCACCAGTAATGATGCCCCTCTCCTCTGATGTATGTTCCTGGGACCTGGCTAGCCGTGTGGCCTGGGAGGCTGAGCTAGTGAAGGCCACGCCACTCTCCCTCCGTCCTCTCTTTTCCAGGCTGGGTTAACCTCCTGTGTCAGGCCTGGGCCGCTGCAGTTGTGATAACATCTTAATGACTTTCTACCTCTGATTACCAAAGAGGCAGAAACACACACAGGATCAAGTAAACAAAGCCTAGAGTTGTACCTTCAGCTAGAACAATAAACCTCCTCAGAACTGTTGCATTCTGGGAGGACTACTTATATTTTCTCATCTAATTACCGCAATATATCATTTCCATTTCACACAAGCCAGGGAGGTGGGAGGAGGGGATAAGGTTAGCGTCAACATGGGGTGAGTTAAAGAGGTACTCATCAGTAAAACACATTTGATGTATTTCATTTTTACAGTCGACAAGACTAAATTATGCAGAATGCACAGTTACATTTAGACAATACTTATAAACACAAGATAATACGTTCAATTTACAATCAATGCTGGACAGTTTATTCTGGTTGCAGCTGACTCTGCCAGTACTGTCTCCCCTTCTCTGTGGTAGGAGATCACGAAGAGGGTGGTCAGGTTGGTGCATCGTGTCACTGACCAATCTTACTGCTCCTTGCTCTCCGTGACTGCAATGGTGGAAGAGTCAGTGGAATGGTTGGTGGGATATCTCTGTGTTTTGCTTAAATGTTTTACTCATTTCGGCCATGGAGAACAAAAGCCCACAGTCCTCGGGAGCGGCCCGCATCATCTTGTGTCTGAGCCATTGAATTGAGACCCATTTTCCGGATTGACTGACCTTCATGTCTTAAAGTAATGATGGACTGTTGTTTCTCTTTGCTTATTTGAGCTGTTCTTGCCATTATATGGACTTGGTTTTTACCAAATAGGCCTATCTTCTGTATACCACCCCTACCTTGTCACAACACAGCTGATGCTCAAACGCATTAAGAAGGAAATAAATTCCCCAAATTAACTTTTAACAAGGCACAACTGTTAATTGAAATGCATTCCAGGTGACTACCTCATGAATCTGGTTGAGAGAATGCCAAGAGTGTGCAAAGCTGTCATCAAGACAAAGGGTGGTTACTTTGAAGAATCTCAAATATAAAATATATTTTGATTTGTTTAACACTTTTTTGGTTACTACATGATTCTTCCATATGTGTTATTTCATAGTTTTGATGTCTTCATTATTATTCTACAATGTAGAAAATAGTAAAAAATAAAGAAAAACCCTTCAATGAGTAGGTGTGTCCAAACTTTTGAATGGTATTGTATATTAGACAAATAAGAAAATCCCTGAATAAATGCCTTATAGATGACCGTTGGCTTATATAATACCTTATAACAGCTACGTATTTACCTTATAACAGCTACAACTACATATTTCAAATGAATGCATTTCAAGTGTTCCCCCTGCCCACTTTAGATACAGTGCCTTCAGAAAGTATTCATATCTCTTGACTTTTTCCACATTTTGTTGTGTTACAGCCTGAATTTTAAATTGATTAAATTGAGATTGTGTGTCATTTGGGCGGCAGGGTTAGAGCGGTGGACTATTAACCGGAAGGTTGCAAGTTCAAACCCCCACGCTAACAAGGTACAAATATGTTGTTCTGCCCCTGAACAGGCAGTTAACTAACCCACTGTTCCTAGGCCATCATTGAAAATAAGAATTTGTTCTTAACTGACTAAAATAAATAATTAACTGACTAAAATAAATAAAATCTTCACCATAATGTCAAAGTTGAATTATGTTTTTATGAATGTTTACAAATGAATAAAACATTAAAATATTAAATGTCTTGAGTTAAAGTATTCAAAGTATTCAAATTTTTTTTTGTTGGCAAGCCTAAATAAGTTCAGGGGTAGAAATGTGCTTAACAGGTCACATAATAAGTTGCGTGGACTAATATCTCTGTACATACACTTATCTGTAATGTCTCTCAGTCGAGCAGTGAATTTCAAACACAGATTTGGCCACAACGACCAGGGAGGTTTTCCAATGCATCACAAAGAAGGGCACCTATTGGTAGATGGGTAAAAAAAAGTTGACATTGAATATCCCTTTGAGCATGATGAAGTTATTAACTACACTTTGGATGGTGTATCAATACACACAGTCACTAAATAGATACAGGTGCTCTTCCTAACTCAGTTGACAGAGAGGAAGAAATACGTTCAGGGATTTCACCATGAGTCCAATGGTGATTCTAAAACAATTACAGTTTAAAGGCTGTGATGTGAGATAGCCGAGGCAGGATCAACTACATTTTACTTACTCCAGAAGACTAACAGAATTGCAGAGTGTAAAGAAGGAAGCCTGTACAGAATAAAAATACAAAGTGTTTTGTTTGGGGCAAATCCAACACAACACATCACTGAATTACCACTCTTCATATTTTCAAGCACGGTGGTGGCTGGATGTTGTGGGGCTCCTGAGTGGTGCGGTGGTCAAAGACGCTGCATCTCAATGCAGGAGGTGTCACTGCAGTACCTGGTTCAAATCGCATAGGGTGGTGCACAATTGTCTGGGGTAGCCCATCATTGTAAATAAGAATTTGTTCTTCTCTGGTTAAATAAAATATATACTTTTTTTATGTTATGGGTATGCTTGTCATTGGCAAGGGAGTTTCTTATGATAAAAATAAACAGAATAGAACAAAGCACTGGCAAATTCCTAGAGGAAAACTTGGTTCAGTCTGCTTTCCACCAGACACTGTGAAACAAAGTCACCTTTCAGCAGGTTATCCAAGTGTGCAAAGCTCTCAGAGACTTACCCAGAAAGACTGTAATCGCTGCCAAAGGTGATCCCAACATGTATTGACTCAGATGTTTGAATACTTATTGAATTAAGATATATTACTGTTTTATTTTCCATACATATATTTTTTACAAATGCTCAAATTTTTCTTCCACTTTCACATTACAGAGTATTTTGTGTAGATCGTTGAGAAAAAAATGACAATTAAATCAAGTTTAAATATTAGGCTACATATAATTAAAAATAAGAAAACAGAGAGAGAGAAGAGAGAGAGACAGTTCCTTAATGGTTAGTCTGTAGCCAATCACTACATTAAGGAACTGTCTCTCTTTCTCCCTGTTTTCTTCTATTGAATTCAATATACAACCTTCTATGTTTGTCAAAGAACAATGCAGGGACTAGTTTTTATGGAGGTGGATAGATTACCAGCGTTGTGCTTTGTTTGCCTGTGCCATGTGTGTAATACATTATGACTTGTGTTAAGTTAAAAGCACTATATACATGTCTAGTAGATAGCTATTGCCTAACCTATGTGTTATAAAAGCCAATGTTAGGCTATATTGCAAGTAGCCTAGTGTCTAAATCCGCCTTCCCTTATTAGCCTATTATAGTAGGTATGAAATATATTCATACAATATACAGCCAAAATATTAGGCCTAACTGACAGTAGTAGGCTACATGATCTATCAGTGTGCGTGAGTGTCCTTTTCGGTTTCTTCCTACCCCGACTGACTGCACAACAGTAAATGATCAGTAATTTCTCACAGACACAGCACTCGGACCAGCAGAACCAAAACTTTTAGCAAATAAGTTGGTTAAATTCACACATTTAGCAGTGCGGCCTGAAAAGTCCTTTGTCCCCCTTTCCATTTTTTGTTTTGACTGAATGACTGACAGTCAGAGCGGGTTCAACTCTATTTGATGATGCAAGTTTATCTCTCTCTTTCCCTCCATATCAGTCTCTCTCTCTCTTTCTCTCCATATCAGTCTCTCTCTTTCACTCTCTCTTTCTTTCCATATCAGTCTCTCTCTTTCACTCTCTCTTTCTCTCCATATCAGTCTCTCTCTTTCACTCTCTCTTTCTCTCAATATCAGTCTCTCTCTTTCCCTCCACATCAGTCTCTCTCTCTTTCTCTCCATATCAGTCTCTCTCTTTCTCTCCATATCAGTCTCTTTCTCTCCATATCAGTCTCTCTCTCTTTCCCTCCATATCAGTCTCTCTCTCTTTCCCTGCATATCAGTCTCTTTCTTTCTCTCTCTTTCCCTGCATATCAGTCTCTCTTTCTTTCTCTCTCTCTTTCCCTCCATATCAGTCTCTCTCTCTCTCTCTCTCTCTTTCCCTGCATATCAGTCTCTCTCTCTCTCTCTCTCTCTCTCTCTCTCTCTCTCTCTTTCCCTGCATATCAGTCTCTCTCTCGCTCTCTCTTTCTTTCCCTCCATATCAGTCTCTCTCTTTCTCTCTCTCTCTCTCTCTCTCCCTCTTTCCCTCCATATCAGTCTCTCTCTCTTTTTCTCTCTCTCTTTCCCTCCATATCAGTCTCTCTCTCTCTCTCTCTCTCTCTCTCTCTCTCTCTCCCTCTTTCCCTCCATATCAGTCTCTCTCTCGCTCTCTCTCTTTCCCTCCATATCAGTCTCTCTCTCTCTCTTTCCCTCCATATCACTCTCTCTCTTTCTCTCTCTCTTTCCCTGCATATCAGTCTCTCTCTCTTTCTCTCTCTCTTTCCCTCCATATCAGTCTCTTTCTTTCCATCCTTTGCTCCAATGAGGTTGTGTTATTTGTGTGCTTGTGTCAGTGGTTTAAATAAAAGCTCTCACTGTTATTTCTTAAATATTTGCACGCCTCCGGTCTTGAGAAAAACACCAGTTCTTCAGCGCATCAACAATATATTTTTACCATTACAGGGGGAAGATTGATCACAGATTTTTGGGGATGAATCAAGCTGGGTTTTGCGTGAGAAGAGTTTTTGTTGATCTAGTTCCTTGCTGTGTGTGTGTGTGTGTGTGTGTGTGTGTGTGTGTGTGTGTGTGTGTGTGTGCGTGCGTGCGTGCGTGCGCGCGAGAGAGAGAGAAATGCAGAAAGATAAAACGTGTGTGTTTGTGTTTGTATGTGTGTGTGTATGTGTGTGTGTGTGTGTGTGTGTGTGTGTGTGTGCATGTGTGTGCTTGCATGTTTGTGTGCTTGCGTCCTCTGTGATACAAACACAGACATTTCCGTTGAAAGCATCCCAGATTTTATACAGGGTTTATGCACTTATATTAGTCCCAAGACTTTCTCATTCTCTTCTTCATCACCCCATCTTCCTCCTCTTCCTCCCCTGTTTCTTCTTCCTCTTCCTGCCCTGTCCCTTCCACCTCTTCCCCTCCGTCTCTTCCTCCTCTTCCCCCCTGTCTCCTCCTCTCCCCCTGTCTCTTCCACCTCTTCCCCACCATCTCTTCCACCTCTTCCCCCCTGTCTCTTGCTCCTCTCCCCCTGTCTCTTGCTCCTCTCCCCCCTGTCTCTTCCACCTCTTCCCCCCTGTCTCTTGCTCCTCTCCCCCCTGTCTCTTGCTCCTCTCCCCCCTGTCTCTTGCTCCTCTCCCCCCTGTCTCTTGCTCCTCTCCCCTGTCTCTTCCACCTCTCCCCCCTGTCTCTTGCTCCTCTCCCCTCTGTCTCTTCCACCTCACCCCCCTGTCTCTTCCACCTCTTCCCCACCGTCTCTTCCACCTCTTCCCCACCGTCTCTTCCACCTCTCCCCTCTGTCTCTTCCACCTCACCCCCCTGTCTCTTCCACCTCTTCCCCACCGTCTCTTCCACCTCTTCCCCACCGTCTCTTCCACCTCTCCCCCCTGTCTCTTGCTCCTCTCCCCCCTGTCTCTTCCACTTCTTCCCCCCTGTCGCTTCCACCTCTTCCCCTCTGTCTCCTCCTCCTCTCCCCCCTGTCTCTTCCACCTCTTCCCCTCTGTCTCCTCCTCCTCTCCCCCTGTCTCTTCCACCTCTTCCCCACTGTCTCTTCCACCTCTTCCCCCCCGTCTCCTCCTTCTCTCCCCCTTGTTTATTCCTCCTCTCCCCCTGTCTCTCCCCCCTGTCTCTTCCGCCTCTTCCCCCACAGTCTCTCCCCCCTGTCTCTTCCTCCTCTTCCCCCACTGTTTTTCCCCCTGTCTCTTCCTCCTCTTCCCCCACTGTCTCTTCCTCCTGTCTCATCCTCCTCTTCCCCCCGTCTCTGCCTGTCTCTTCCTCCTCTTTCCCCACTGTCTCTTTCCCCCTGTCTCTCCTCCTCTCCCCCGTCTCTTCCACCTCTTCCCCCCTGTCTCTTCCTCTTCTCCCCCCTGTCTCCTTGTCCTCCTCTCCCCCATCTCTTCCACCTCTTCCCCCCTGTCTCTTCCTCCTCTTGCCCTGTCTTTTCCTCCTCTACCCCCGTCTCTTCCCCCTGTCTCTTCCTCCTCTTGCCCCGTCTTTTCCTCCTCTACCCCCCGTCTCTACCCCCGTCTCTTCCCCCTGTCTCTTCCTCCTCTTGCCTCGTCTTTTCCTCCTCTACCCCTGTCTCTTCCCCCTGTCTCTTCCTCCTCTTGCCCCGTCTTTTCCACCTCTACCCCCTGTCTCTTCCCCCCTGTTTCTTTCTCCTCTTCCCCCCTCTCTCTTCCTCCTCTTCCCCTCCATCTCCCCCATCTCTTCCCCCCTGTCTTTTCCACCTCTACCCACTGTCTCTTCCCCCCTGTTTCTTTCTCCTCTTCCCCCCTCTCTCTTCCTCCTCTTCTCCCCCTGTATCTTCCTTCTCTCCCCCTGTCTCTTCCTTCTCTCCCTCTGTCTCTTCCCTGTCCCCTGTCTCTTCCTGTCTCTCCCTCTCTTCCTCTCTTCCTCCTCTTCCCACTGTCTCTCCCCGTCTTCCTCCCCTGTTTCTTCTTCCTCTTCCTACCCAGTCTCTTCCTCCCCTGTCTCTTCCTCCTCTTGCCCCCTGTCTCTCCCCCTTGTCTCTTCTTCCTCTCCCCCCTTCCTCCCCTGTCTCTTACTTCCCTGTCTCTTCCAGCCCTGTCTCTTCCTCCCCTCTTCCTCCACTGTTTCTTCCTCCCCTGTCTCTTCATCCTTTCATTCTTCTCCACCTCTCTTCCTCCCCTGTTTCTTCCTCCTCTTCCTCCCCTGTTTCTTCCTCTGAGGGGGGCCACTGTTAGTATGCCTCATAAAATAGATGCATTAAATGTCTGTGTGCACATAAAATTATCCCATTTTGGATATGAGTTGTAAACCCAGCATTGGGAATTACAAATAGATGTTATTGTACTAATAGTCACATATAACCCAGAGTGGAACCCACTTTATACTGAACACTAACTGTTCATGCTATAAACATCGACCAGTCTCCTGGGTTTGGGTCCATCTTAAACAGAAGGAGTATTCACCTAGGGCTGTATTGATCAACTGTCCCAGAGTAGTGCTGATTTAGGATCAGTTTGACCTTTTAGATCATAATGGATATAATCCTAGATCAGCACTCCTACTTTTAGACGCTTGATACATAGGGCCCCTGTACTACAACTCTGTAGCTGGGAGCTTATACTCTGTCTGGCAGCAGGCGTGGTCTAATTGTGTGTTGTGAGATTGGCACTGCAATATGAACCAGATGCTGCCAGTACCATGCAACACAGATGTGTGTATGTGGAAACAGTGCAAACGCATTGCTCTCCATCCTTGTCTGTCTGTCTGTCTGTCTGTCTGTCTGTCTGTCTGTCTGTCTGTCTGTCTGTCTGTCTGTTGGCACATCTCTGTCGTTTCAATGCAAGATGTATTATGTAGATTAATCTTACTGCCATGCAGTGTCTCTTGTGTACTGAGGTAGGCTACTTGTCCTGAAGGGTCTGCTAATTCTGTTGAAGTGGCCAGCTCTGTGGTCAACAATCCAGCCTCATTAAGATGCCTGAGGTGTTAATTGGCAGGTGCTCAGTGCCACTGAAAGCAAAAGCAGGTGAACAGCAGGTAAGCAGGACTTATTAAACTGAGTGGAGATGGTGAAATCCTGCTGGAATGGCATGAGGAGTCACTCGAGGTTCATATTAGCAGGATTTGTACATGAATGCCAATGTGGCAGAGGTTAATTTGAATGTTAGAGAAGTCTGACATCATGTTCCTAGCCTCATTTACGAGGTCAAAGCACCATGTTTCACTCTTCTGTTTTGATTTTGATGGGAGGATGCCTTTTAGGGTTTAGATCAGGGCTGCCCAAACCTCTTCCTGGAGATCTTTAGTCCTGTGTGTTTTCAGCCCAAACCTCTTCCTGGAGATCTACAGTCCGGTGGGTTTTCAGCCCAAACCTCTTCCTGTAGATCTTTAGTCTTGTGGGTTTTCAGTCCAAACCTCTTCCTGGAGATCTACAGTCCTGTGGGTTTTCAGTCCTACCCACTTCCCGGAGAACTACCTTCCTGTGGGTTTTCAGTCCAACCCTAATTTAACACACCTGATTCTACTAATTAGCTGCTCAACAAGATCTTAACTAGCTGAATCAGATATGCTAAACTAGGGTTGGACTGAAAATCTACAGGACAGTAGATCTCCAGGAAGAGGGTTGGGCAGCACTGGTTTAGAGCATCACTCTGGGATTTAATGGATCACTCTAGGGTTTAGTGGATCACTCTAGGGTTTAGTGGATCACTCTAGGGTTTAGTGGATCACTCTAGGGTTTAGTGGATCACTCTAGGGTTTAGTGGATCACTCTAGGGTTTAGTGCATCACTCTAGGGTTTAGTGCATCACTCTAGGGTTTAGTGGATCACTCTAGGGTTTAGTGCATCACTCTAGGGTTTAGTGCATCACTCTTGGGTTTAGTGCATCACTCTAGGGTTTAGTGCATCACTCTAGGGTTTAGTGCATCACTCTAGGGTTTAGTGCATCACTCTGGGGTTTAATGCTGGTTTGGGAAGTGGAGAAAGTATCAGACATTCATTTAAGTTTTTTTGCATGAGATGTAAGCAGGTTGATGATACCAAGAATTTTGCCTCTCCACATATCCATTATAATTGTATTGATTGTTTTCATGTTTTCAATGTTGTGGTTGTTTCTATTGTTTTTATTGTGGCTGGTGCATGACAAACAAATGTCCCATGGGGATTAACAAAGTATATCTCACGTCATCCCAATAACCTCATGTATGAAAAATATATTGATTATAAGAAAGATGCTTCACATTTTTACAGTCTGTTTGATATGTTGGACAGACAATAGAAGCTGAATTATTGTCCCATCCAATGGTATTTTTTGTGTTATTGAACAGCCAAAGAGGTGATTATGGGTAGATCATTGATGTAAAAAATGAACCAAGCTTATTTTAAAAGTGCTATTCAGAGAATTTGTGGAGAGGAGGGTGGGGGGAGGAGGTGGAGAGGAGGGTGGGGGGAGGAGGTGGAGAGGAGGGTGGGGGAGGAGGTGGAGAGGAGGGTGGGGGGAGATTGGAAAGAAGGATGGGGGGAGGAGATTGGAGAGGAGGGTGGAGAGGAGATTGGAGAGGAGGGTGGGGATGGAGGTGGAGAGGAGGGTGGGGTGGGGGGAGGAGGTGGAGAGGAGGGTGGGGGGAGGAGGTGGAGAGGAGGGTGGGGGGAGATTGGAAAGAAGGTTGGGGGAGGAGATTGGAGAGGAGGGTGGGGGAGGAGTTGGAGAGGAGGGTGGGGGAGAGGAGGGTGGGGGAGGGTGGGGGGAGAATGGAGAGGAGGGTGGGGGAGGAAATTGGAGAGAAGGTTGGGGGAGGAGTTGGAGAGGAGGGTGGGGGGAGGTGGAGAGGAGGGTGGGGTATAGCTGCCTAGTGGGATGAAGAATTTGGGCTTGCAGGGTTCTATTTAGCCTACTCCTGCAACATATCCCTCACTTAATAAACTTCACCCCATGTTCATTGATAAAAAGCAGTGTTTTCCCTGAACAAATTGCCTTTTTAAAGAGAATGTTTTAAAAAATTAAGACTTAAGGTCAATGGCTTGATAAGATAAAACATCTCCCTCAGATCAGAGGTTCTTTGACACAGTTTATATGCTTGTAAGAGTAACTGAAATGTCTCAGTTTGGCTAAACACAATGCCTGTCAAGGTGGAAAAAGTTGTGCTCCATATACTTGCACCTTACATTTACCTTCCAGTACACCTTACATTTACCTTCCAGTACACCTTACATTTACCTTCCAGTACACCTTACATTTACCTTCCAGTACACCTTACATTTACCTTCCAGTACACCTTACATTTACCTTCCAGTACACCTTACATTTACCTTCCAGTACACCACAGATTTGGTCAGAATGGACTATTTTAAATAATGAAATTGGTAACGCTTTACATTAAGTCGCCACTATTACTATGTTACTACACAGCAATGACTGTAGTAACAACATACTAGTTACATAGTTATTACTATGTAATATAATGTAAAGTGTTACCATTAAATTACACAATAACTACATTTAATTATAATTATAATAAAACATATGTTTTATTGTCACACTCAGGATAGCTGCAGTGAAATGTGTTGTTTTACAGTGTCAGCAATAGTAGTATGCCCCCCCAAGGGCAAATTAGGGTTAAGTGCCATGCTCAAAGGTTCCTCCACAGATTGTAATGTAGCCAAAATTATAAAAACGTTTATTACAAGTACATTTAAAAATGTCTTGGACCTCACACTAAGATTTCCCTTTCTTTTTCTTTTCAAAATTCACGATCATCACCCGTGGATGGTGGGTTTTCTGGAAGTGTAACCGCTGCTGATCATTTCCATCGTTCCCATCCTGGGACTGACTTGCTGAGAAATATGGCCATAATGGTATTCTGACATCTGTTATTAAAATTATCTAGTTAGTTCAAAACTATAATTAGAATAATTGTATTACTTTGGCTATTTATGGGACTGGATATAATTGGTTTCTGTGCCATTTTGCCAAACCATGTGCTGATCATACTCGTACCGAAACATCTGCGGACCGGAAAACTCTTCTGAGCTCGAGCTGATAAAAACTTTAAGCTTTCAAAACTTGCTTCGGGTGACAGAGGGAGGTAATTATAAAAGAACACAGTTTTTTCGAAGCAAAAAGTGACTTATTCCAACCCCAACCTTTGCCTATTGTTAATTAGACTAAGTGGATGTGATGTAAGGTTTGGAACTGCCCTTGAGTCTCTCTGGTCTCTCTGTGTGCAGTTTTATAGTATTCTCTTGTGGGCTATGGGAACGTAGCATCCTGTGCGTAAATCAGTCAGGCTTTTTCATGTTATAAAGATGTTTGCCAACCATTCGGTGCAGTATATTTAGACTGGGTAATGATTTGCAAATTCAGGACCCAAGCGGAATGCCGCATGCAGACGTTTCTTTCTCGTCCATTTGCTCGCAAACTGTGTTTAAGTCAAGTGTTTTAGGTCAACTTTAGAGAGGGGTGGATCCCCCTATAGGCTATGCTAAGATTACATAGTCTGAATTTTACGTTGGAAACTAGATATTTTAAATAAGTATTTGTAAGCTATTGAGTAGTCAGGTCCTAGCTGTTCCTGTGTCTCCTCCCACCTCCCCATGAGGAATTTAGGCCCAGACTTTATGCTCACCCCCAGAATAGTCGGCTACAATGAACTTGACCAGTCAATTATGAGGAAAAACAAGTACCTTGAACAAAGTCCAACTTCCCTTTTCTCCCTCCCTCCCATTGCATGAGGATTACAGCCTAACATCATCAAGTTATAGAAATATCGTGAGAAAAAGGCCGATACAATTATCTTTGATATAAAGTCCAAATAGACCATTTATATTGGATCTTTGTTTTTCTGTTGTTGTTGTTTTTATTTTATACATCATAACAAAAGGAGGATCCATATTTTATGTGGTTCAAGAACTATAAAGCTAAAATTGATCAACGGAGTTCATTCGAAGAGTACATTCCAAAAGCACGCAATGGGATTGCAAGGGGAATAAAACTTTTAGTACCCAAGACGTTTTCGTTTTATATTTGACGAGATAAAACGAATATTGACTCATATTTCAAATTTTTCCAACTTGATAAACTGAAAAAAAGAAAAAAAATCCTTCATCAAACAAAGCCGAATGTTGTTGTTTTTTAAAATTAATTGTAATTGTATCGTTTAAGGCTTTACAAATGTTACAGAGTTGTGATTGTTAAATTGTCAATGTTAATGTTAAGGTTTCGACAGCACTCCAGCCATTTCCCCCCAAATTATTCTGGCAATACTTTTAACTAGGCCACACGTATTAATGTGAATAATAGGTTAGAATATGTTAAAATAACTTTGATGCTATTATTGTCATTTTAAACCTTAAGAATTTAATAAAGCTAAACAGTACAAATACTCCAATTATAATTTTATAAATTACTCATACTAATTCACATTAATTGCAAATAATTTATTTTCATATTCCAATATCTGAATTTTGCATTATTTGATCAAAATCCATGTGCTCTCTTACTCTTGAGTAATTCAAACAGTGCAGCGTTATCTGCAGGTTGTTTAGGCACGTCTATCGACTTCTTACTGGCCCATTAGTATCCAGCCAGAGGTACGCTAGGCTGGAGTACTGGTGTCAGAAATGTCGAAATTACGTCAGATTCTCCACTGAATCCAGCATCAAAGATGTATGGGTTACGAATGTTTGTCATGTTAAGCCCCATCACAAGGCTGCATGGTCGTTTTTAAACTTATTCAGCCCCAAGTAACCGTTGAAGCAATTAAAGCTAAAGTAGAGCTGATCAGTAAATTCTCTTTTATTGTAAATAAACCAGGGCATTCATAGGATATTTATTTATTTTTACCTTTATTTAACTAGGCAAGTCAGTTAAGAACAAATTCTTATTTTCAGCCTACTAGAATCTGAAGTCAATGTCTACTGTTAGTTAGATTACTTGTTATTACTGCATTGTCGGAACTAGAAGCACAAGCATTTCGCTACACTCGCATTAACATCTGCTAACCATGTGTATGTGACAAATAAAATTTGATTTGATTTGATTTGATCTGGTTCTTCTGTCACCAAATAAGGAGGGCCTACAGCAGCACCCAGTTCTTCTGCACATATTCTGCCAGACCTGGGCCCTGACAGTAAATCTCAGTAAAACCAGAATAATGGTGTTCCAAAAAAGGTCCAGTCACCAGGACCACAAATACAAATTACATCTAGACACCGTTGCCCTAGAGCACACAAAAAACTATACATACCTTGGTCTAAACATCAGCGCCACAGGTAACTTCCACAAAGCTGTGAACGATCTGAGAAACAAGGCAAGAAGGGCCTTCTATGCCATCAAAAGGAACATGAAATCGACATACCAATTAGAATCTGGCTAAAAATACTTGAATCCGTTATAGAACACATTGCCCTTTATGGTTGTGAGGTCTGGGGTCCGCTCACCAACCAAGAATTCACAAAATAGGACAAACACCAAATTGAGACTCTGCATGCAGAATTCTGCTAAAATATCCTCCGTGTACAACGTAAAACAACAAATAATGCATGCAGAGCAGAATTAGGCCGATACCCGCTAATTATCAAAATCCAGAAAAGAGCCGTTAAATTCTACAACCACCTAAAAGGAAGCGATTCCCAAACCTTCCATAACAAAGCCATCACCTACAGAGAGA
Source organism: Oncorhynchus clarkii lewisi (assembly GCF_045791955.1). Lineage (NCBI taxonomy): Eukaryota > Metazoa > Chordata > Actinopteri > Salmoniformes > Salmonidae > Oncorhynchus > Oncorhynchus clarkii. The sequence continues at coordinate 17,535,005 of NC_092151.1, forward strand.
TGAACCTGGAGAAGAGTCCCCTAAGCAAGCTGGTCCTGGGGCTCTGTTCATAAACACAAACAGACCCCACAGAGCCCCAGGACAGCAACACAATTAGACCCAACCAAATCATGAGAAAACAAAAAGATAATTACTTGACATATTGGAAATAATTAACAAAAAAACCGAGCAAACTAGAATTATATATATGTTTAACCTTTATTTAACTAGGCAAGTCAGTTAAGAACAAATTCTTATTTTCAATGACGACCTATGACGAACAGTGGGTTAACTGCCTTGTTCAGAACTACATATTTTTACCTTGTCAGCTCGGGGATTCGATCTTGCAACCTTTTGTTTACTAGTCCAACGCTCTAACCACCTGCCGCCCATGCATGACATATAGGCTACACAGCTAAAACAATTAAACATTAAACAATATAGATTGTACAGATGAATGCAAGCTATCAAAAATGGGAGGGAAATAATATCCTATTATTATTTTTGCTTGTAAAACTTTTATAATGTAAGGAAATTAACGAACATTTGGTACGTTGGACAGCATCTGATAATAATATCACAATAATAACTTTAAATCTACAAATGAAGAACTGGGATTATTCCCCTTTTTATATTTTTTGAGAGTAATCCATTCGTTTTTATTGGTTTATCTCAGTATTGTCAAAAGGACATGGAAATGCCAAGCCTATCTTTAGGAAAGTGTGTGAGCAGACGTTGATTTAAATATTGCACAAATATTACAAACAAATCGCGTGCAGACGGGTGCGTCACGTTCACACAAAATACTGTTTAGGCTTTGTTGTCGGAAAAACAATCCCGTCCCACCTTTGATCCGACGCAAACATGTGAGACACATCCTGAATAGTACAAAGTGAACCAGAGGCAACTCATTCAGACTTCAGTGGCCTGGGAGAGAAAAAAGAGAAAGAATTTCCTTGGCTTTAGGCAAAACAGACTCCTCTTCTTTCATCAAGCAGCTGCACCTCCTACAACTAGACCCAGGCATGTTGTGCTCAACAAAACACATATTTAGCAATTCGTCGAAAACAAAGCATTCGTTTGAAAGACTTTTTCATCAAGATGACTGTTAGAAATTAATATTTTATTAGTGTGTGTAGCGTTAGCATACAGAAGAAAAATATGGCCCAGTTATAGAGAGGGGGGGGGGGGGTCATTGTCTTTAATTATATCGTATTTTTGGCCAACCCTGCCTGCATGAAACGCAGTGTGTCTTTCCACTCAGGCATTGTTATTAAATAATTACAAGCCAAACACACCAAAGCCTGCTTAACGACATAAAGAGACAGAGACCTGGCCAGGTCTAGGCTGAAGGAAGGGAAACGCCTGTGCCTAATGCTTAATCGTGAACAGATGTGAGAGTTCAATAATTAATTCGTCTTCATCATACGTAGTGCCCCTAATGCAGAGTGAGTTAATTGTGTGGTTTCCTGGGGATGGGGTCTGCACTGTGAAGAGACCATTTTGAATACATTAACTGTCAAAAATGTTGCTGTTCGCATGCATGCGCTCTCCTCTGAGCGCAGCAGCAGGCTCGCGGCCAGGTATACCTGTCTCCACCCGTCCCACATTTTAGTGCCACATGCGCGCGCTCTCCCCTTCTAACCGGCAGCACCCCCTGCGCGCCATAGGTTCATTTTCTCCCTTCTCCTCGCTCCGCACCACGCAGAGCCATATAGGGCTCCTGGCTTGACCTCGTGCACACTCCAATCGTATAGCTAGCTGCTCGACCGACCTCAGAAATGCATTGGCAACGCTACATGTGTCGCCTACTTGTCTTCAAATATATTCCCAGTTGTTTTACAAACTATATAGCACGAGCACCATTTTGACATGTAAAGTACTGTAGCTTTTGGAGTTGGATTTAGGCCTGTACGACTAAAAAACAAGGAGGAAATTCCAGTTTTCACATGGGACCCCAACGGGTGCCTGCTACACACAAGTGATTTGATAAAGTTTACAAGAGGAAAAATTCCCAAGATTTCTATCGGTGAAATGAGCCACTCACTCCAGTCTTGAGTTTACAGATGTCTATCTGTATCTGCACTGGGCAAGCGGATGATGTTCTGCAGCCTAATAGCGTATAATTGTATTTGGCTAAAAAGATAAGGTGCGTTTTTGTGAAATGTTTGTTTCTGTGTTTAGTCGAATTTAATTACTACATAAACGTATCTTGATACCCGTAATGAATACTCATTACTACTACAAAGGATTTCCAATGGCGCGCTTTAGTTCAAGTGAATATTTTGGTGTCATATCAAAATTGCCAGCTCAAGTAAAGCACTTTTCCCCCCAGGAGGGAATAAAC